>NC_081528.1:37988134-38060634 GCF_030273125.1 Centropristis striata
CATAAACACTAGTAAGTCAGCAACTCAGACAGACTGCACACATGTGATTTACAGTGTGTTCAGCAGATTAAACCTTCTATTCTCACTAATACTGTACACCACGGCCAGTTAGTACACTAACCATGTGTTGTGGTGTTTTTAATCATTAGCTGAAGGAGGACCAACAGTTCCGGATTTCAAGAGTTTAACAAAAACCTCCCTTACAGCAAAAGATTCCACAAGTACCACTGAGGGATTAAGTCAACAGCAGTGATGCATAGAGGTCAATGATCCAATCAGTGAAGTCTTTCCAAAGTTTAAAGTCCTCCTCCACTCAGAAATGTGTTTTCTTATGCTTTAATGCCCCCTAAATGTTTGACCTCGTCTCTGTTAACTTGTATCTGTGCAAAGTTTGTCACTGGAAAAGTGTTTTCATATTCTGAAGGGGGAGATGTCTGCACACTTCACTACAATCTGAGATTCAAATGTGCACCAGGCTAGCTAGCTTAGGCATGTCAGCATGTTGGAGAGCTGGAAAAGAAACCTGAAAAATGTCAGTCCAGAGAGCGAAAAAAACACTGTAACATTATAGCTACAGCTATGATATAGCTATGATATTATTGCATGTTTGACAACTACTAACGCCGTCAGTGAATGTCAGTTACAAGCTAATCAACTAACAGATAACATAAATATGCTAATTCATCCTGATACAAATGCTAGTTGCCGACTTTGGGGCTCAACAGACTCCTCAGTCTGAGTCTGGAGGTTCATCCATGCTTCCTAACAGAGAAAATAGACCAATATAATAATAATATATGCCAATATAACAACGCCGCAGTCTGCAGGCCGCTAGCTGTGGAGCTCCGCAGCTAGCTCACACTGCTCTTTCATGGGTCAACCTAGCTCACACTGCTCTTTCATGGGTCAACCCAGCTCACACTGCTCTTTCATGGGTCAACCTAGCTCACACTGCTCTTTCATGGGTCAACCTAGCTCACACTGCTCTTTCACGGGTCAACCCAGCTCACACTGCTCTTTCATGGGTCAACCTAGCTCACACTGCTCTTTCATGGGTCAACCTAGCTCACACTGCTCTTTCACGGGTCAACCTAGCTCACACTGCTCTTTCACGGGTCAACCTAGCTCACACTGCTCTTTCACGGGTCAACCCGGCTCACACTGCTCTTTCATGGGTCAACCTAGCTCACACTGCTCTTTCACGGGTCAACCTAGCTCACACTGCTCTTTCACGGGTCAACCTAGCTCACACTGCTCTTTCACGGGTCAACCCAGCTCACACTGCTCTTTCATGGGTCAACCCAGCTCACACTACTCTTTCATGGGTCAACCCAGCTCACACTACTCTTTCATGGGTCAACCCAGCTCACACTACTCTTTCATGGGTCAACCTAGCTCACACTGCTCTTTCACGGGTCAACCTAGCTCACACTGCTCTTTCATGGGTCAACCTAGCTCGCGAGCAGCGGTGTCTGGTGCTGCAGATCCAGATCCTGAATCTTTATACTTCCAGCCCCTTCTCAAAGTTCTCTCTTTACTTTTTATCTGGGAAAACCCTGTTAAATAAAATACTAATCATAGCATACTTTATGACGTGTCTGGAGGGGGACTTTAAAACCGTAGGAATTAAAGCTCTTTAATAAAAAAGATTAGTCACAGATTAAGGCACAAAAACAAACACAAATGTTAGCTTTCTGGTGAACAGCCCAGAGTTTATAGCCAGACCTTACACCAAATAAAAAGTCTATGTTTAGTTGACTGCATAATGATGTGTTTGTTCCTCCAAAACAAACTAAAATGTCGCAATTCATTATCTGAGCTCTTAGACTCTCTATTTGAAAGACTACACTGATAGGAAGGTTTCTATCACCAGCAGGGTTTTTGCTTTGTTGGGGAATTTCTGGCACCGACTCTGAAATCTTGCATGTTAGAGCACATGAGTTCATTAATGGCTCTTTCAGGTACGCTGCCAGCAGCAATAATCAAACTTGACTGAAAACAAAGGATGTCTTAATGTTAGATATGATGGATTACTTGTTTTCAGCAAGTTTCAGGTTTCTCTTTGAGTTGGTTTCCAAACCAGTAACTGCCTGGAGGGCAATAAAAACACAAACATAAAAAGAACGGACTACAATCTGCAATGATCCTGAATTCAGAGCGATGCCAAAGCAATAAAAAGATACGTGACTTCAGCTTTTTAAATTTGTGGCTTCATGAAAAGACGTATATAACCTGCAGGCCCAATAATTCTGGAACTCAACCTTTCATTCATGTTTCATTCACTGCACTATTTGAATAAATTAAGTCTGTGTTTCATTCAAATTTAACGTTCAAGCTGAACAATAGAAAGCTAACAAGATGAAGCTTGAAATTGGTATCAAAGTCATAATTAAAATTAAGTCATTTTTTACTCAAAACAAAATAATAAAATGACCCTGAGCACATTCAGCCAGAGAAGAGATGTGTAGATAAGTGAAGCTGATGGATGAGCCTAGAAACAGGAGACGTGTTGTTAAAAGGAGAATCACTGTGGTGGACATTTCTGTTTTTATCCTCCGCCAAGCAGGTTATGTTTGTTTGTTTGTCAGCAGGATTATTTATTATTATTAAACTACTGGTTTGATTTTCATGAAACTGTGGAGGTGTGAAACATAAGCCAAGAAAGAATCCATTAAGGTTTGGAGAGTATTTAAATCAGGGTGTGAACACACTTATTAATTGTCATGTTTGTTAAAATGAGGAGACTTTGTGTTGCATTCATGAGCTGTCAGAAAAGTGGGAAAAATGAGTTCCTGATGATATTTCATGGCTCACTTGATCTGTTTCCTTCAGTCTTCAATGTCATTCAAATCCTGGAAACCACCATCAATGTGTTAAACATGTAGAGCAATAAAAAAATGAATAAAACCAAATACCATGAATGGCCCTCACCTCAAGTTTTTTGTTTGTTTGTTTAATAAAAAAATACACATAATTCACCTATTCAGCTAAACAGAATCCAGCTGCTTCTTAATACAACCCACTCTTTAAAATGCCATTAAACAGAAACTAATATTTTGACTTTTTTCCCTAGAGACTGTTTTATATTACCGCTCTTAATTTCATCAATATGTCAAAGCCTGGCACAGAAATCTCTGAGTGTATTCCTGGCACACTTCACATCAACAAACTTCTCGGTGAAATTATTTCTTTCTGAGAAGTGAAGAGTTTCTTATCGCCGAGCAGAAACTCTGGAAGATTCCGATGCGCGAATCCACGACTGATGACAAGCACTTGAGTGTGATAGAGAGAGGAGCTCCACTGCACCTCGCAGCAGAAATTAGATTTTTTTGATCATTTTGTGGTCAATTTATGTCTTTTTTTGATCATTTTGTGGTCAATTTGTGTCTTTTTTGGTCATTTTTTTTTTTTTGATCATTTTGTGGTCAATTTGTGACTTTTTTGGTCATTTTATTTCTTTTTTTTGGTCATTTTGTGTCTTTTTTTAGTAATTTTGTGTCTTTTTTTGGTAATTTTGTTTCTTTTTTGGGTCATTTTGTGTCTTTTTTTTGGCACACCTCACATCAACAAACTTCTCGGTGAAATGATTTCTTTCTGAGAAGTGAAGAGTTTCTTATCGCCGAGCAGAAACTCTGGATGCGTGCTTGCCGAGTGTCAAATCCACGACTGATGACAAGCACTTGAGTGTGATAGAGAGGAGCTCCTGCACCTCGCAGCAGAAATTAGAAAATAGCAGAAAAGGTGTGTGAGCAGTGAGGCGAGCGGAGGATAAAGTGTTGATAGGAGGAGAGTCAGCAGACGGCAGGTCAGTGTGACAGAGAGACTCTCCTGAGGTGAAGCTAAGCCGCTTAGTGAGGCAGATTACACAGCTTGAACAGAATAATCTCACATTTTCTTTTGATATCTGTGTCAGGCTGTTATGAAGTGTGAACGGGATGAGCCAGTTATAGGAGTAGCTGTGAAAAGCTCGCTGGCTGGTTCACTGTTTCTGTGTTTCTGTGCAGAGATCCTGCACCTGTCTTGTCAATCGTCCAAAGAATATTTATCCTGACGTTGATGAATGCGTTCACATGAGGCCGAGCGCTGCTTAGCGTCTCTGGTTAAAGGCGCTGAGCTGAGTAGTGAGTGAGAGCAGAAACAGGAGGAGAAAGGAGCTCTGGTGTCTGTTATGTTGTTGGCCCTCAGGCAGCTTTTAGACTGGCAGGGTGGAGGAGGAGGGAGGAGGGTAAAAAGAGAACAAAGAGGGAAAAAGCTGATGCAAAAAGTAAAAGAGAAGCAGCAAAAAGAAAGAGGACGGAATGACAGAGAGCACAAAAAACATTTGAAGATTCAAGTAGACGTTGAGGAGGCCACGGTGAAATATGTGAGGAGGAGAATAATCCTGCTGCTCAGAGGCGACCAGCGAGGTCCTGGAAACGGAGATCATGTCTCTGATGCCTGCTCAGGTTTCTGAGATGTGTCTCCGTTTGATGATGAACTGGCATCCAGAGTCGGGGCAGGGGCGTCTGGTTACCTCTACCCACAGGACACCATTACCGTCTGCAGAGGAGCTGCAGGGCGTGGATGAAAGCTCCACGATCCACGTAACGTACAGGACAGAGAATACACACTCTCTCTGTGTTGGTGTGTGTGTCAGCACTTCTCTTCATGTGGAGTTAGTTAGTTATGTTACATAGAGAGCCCATTACACATGGAGGTACAATGATAAAAAGTTTCTGTAGGTCTCGCTGTAGTTGTAGCTGAAAAATGTGTGTGTGTGTGTCTGTGTATACATACAGTACAGGCCAAAAGTTTGGACACGCCTTCTCATTCAATGCGTTTTCTTTATTTCCATGACTATTTACATTGTAGATTCATCAAAACTATGAATGAACACATATGGAATTATGTACTTAACAAAAAAGTGTGAAATAACTGAAAACATGTCTTGTATTTTAGATTCCTCAAAGTAACCACCCTTTGCTTACTAGAATATAAGACATGTTTTCAGTTATTTCACACTTTTTTTGTTGCCGTTTTGTTGCCAGCATGCCGTTCTTCTGTCTAACAGTTAATACGCTGCCCATTCAACACAGCACACCGCTTATATAACGCTCTGCTAATAACTGTGTCCCGTAGATCTCAACACTCACACTTGACCCTGCTCTTCCTTGAGTCCTCAACAAAACAAGCTTCACACTGTAGCTGTTTATGGAGAAGAGCAAAGCCTTCTTCTCCAAGCAGTAAATGTGAAGATCTTCTAGCTGACTTCCTAACAATAGCACTTGCCTTCAGCTGAGGTTTCCCTGTGAAGCAGTGTCTCATGGCGTCCAATCTAAAAAGCGGTTTGACAGTGCCGGGGTGCCAGTCAGAGCTAATCTGTAGCGGTGTCAAAAATAATCGATTCGGCGATGCATCGCAATGCGGGGCATGCACGATTCAGCATCGATGAGGCAAAGTGCCATAATCGATTATGTTTATTTCCTGTCCTCCAGTGGAAAGTTGTGGGGGCCATGGTGGGAATTTCACACTCTGGCCTTGATGCCCTGTGAAAAAATGTTCAATTTAGGCCAAGGTGGCCTCTGCGCCCCTGTCAAAGTTCCAGTAAACACAACGCTAACCCACACTCCGCATCAACACATGGCTCATTGAATATTCTAATGAGCCATGTGTTGATGCAGCACAGGTAAGCTAGCAGGACAAGCTGTTTTGATATGTAGTAACTGAAGTATGTGGTAGTATTTGACAGAACTTAACATTTACGTTTTTATAGAAAGTACTATTGATAGGTAATCACCATTGTATTTGCCTATTTAAAGTGGAGTCGTTAACGTTACATTTTTGCGTCATGAAAACTAGCGATAGCTAGCTAGGTGGGATAGCGCTAACGTCTTCCCTAGCTCAGGGACCAGGGCTCCACATTTAGCTGATGTAAACTTCACCTCAGCAGGTTCCTTTTTATGGCAGGAGGAGGCATTTCTCTTTCCTTACTCTGAGATGAACTCAGGCAGGAGATTCATTTTTCCATCTTTTCAAAATATAGCCAATAAAATCTATTGTTATCAGGCCTATCTGACTGCTTGTACTGCCTCATGACTGATGAAAAATGTCCCTTGTTGTGTGCAGTATAATTGTGATGCATCGCAATGCATCGTAGAATCGAATTGAATCGAATCGTTACCTGGTGAATCGTAATCGAATCGAATTGTGAGGGCAGTGCCAATGCACACCCCTACTAATCTGACAATTTTCTTTTGTATTTTTGATTTGTCAGCCTTACACAGGACCCACGCCTACCCATGCATGGACCCTACTAACAACCAGAAATTAAGCAACCTTTTCCAAAGGCGACCCATTAAAAACAAAGCACACACACACACACACAAGAATTTGCAATTCAACACAGTGTATTATACTATTCAGTGCCCCCAAATACAACCATAATTCACACAGGCCAAAACACCAAAAATAGTCTCTTTCTTTCAACCAAAAATAATCCTCTTCAGGTACCAAATAAATAAACAAAACAGTCAGTTTTAAAATAAATAAAAGTTGGTCAACCAAAACCCAAACTAAGTGAATAATAGAGCAGCTTTACCTCCCGGCTGCCTATCAGAATGATTTCACCTCACTAAGTCTTATGAGTCCTAGTGGGAAAACCTGTTGTAACATTCTGAACTCTCAAAAACAATCAACTAGCCCTGTAATGAACTGTTACACACTCAGTGAACCCCTGTAGGCCAAACAGGACACACACACACACACACACACAGATAGACAGATACTCTCTGCTGCCTACTGTGTGGTGCCAGCCTTTCCCTGTGAATAGCCTCCTGCTGAGTTCTTCTTCTCTAATGAAAAGATTCCTCATTTTGTCCCCAGAATGCACTGGGAAATGTCACCTGTGGTTAATAGGCTCTCATTGACCACCTGTGGTGACCCAGCGAGACACTAGTCCTTTTCACATGTAAATAACAACTCAAACAAGTAAACAGTGTAAAATCACAGGCCTATTTTTTAAAAATCTTTCTGACATTTAATGAACTTTTAAGTGCATTTTAAACTGAATGTAAATTGCTGTAAATTGCTGGGCAGATTTACAAGTTATCAGTGTGTAAACTAAATTCATCATGTCCTCTTTCTGCTGCCAGACTGCTTCACTGTTTCAATGTCACCTGTGGATACTCAGAGCCGAGGGAGGCCAGTGTAACACAAACACTGGGCTAATTGGCCCAATTAAGTCATTATGCAACACATGCCAGAGGTCTGACAGTTTACACCCCTCTGGCTCTCCCTACAAAGACCTGTGGCAACTTTAAGTGAAGTTTCCCACCAGCATGTGTCCGAAGCAGAACATGAATTATGAGACAGAACAGGACTGTCAGTGATAGACGGCTGGATCAGCACTTTCTCTACTAGCAGGCCAGGTTAGTGACAGACAGAGAGAATGTGTGTGTGTGTGTGTGTGTGTGTGTGTGTGTGTGTGTTCATGGTCGTCCTACCTCTCCGGACATGTCGGGGGCCAGAGGGATGAGGGGCCACAGGGCGGAGTAGATAATGAAGAACACCACCCACAGAGCGATGCTTCCCCAGATGGCGATGTGACTGAACTGTTGGTGGAGAGTCAGGAGAAAGAAACTGTTTAGACTCTGAACATCTACAGTTGAAACCAGAAGTTTACATACACTATATAAAAAGATACAAATGCCTTTTTTCTCACTGTCTGACATGAAATCAGACAATCACTTTTCCTGTTTTAGGTCCGTTAGGATTACCAATCTTATCTTTTTACTTTCCAATGATGTTACACCAAGTGTGCAGTGTGTTTCAGGTGTGCCTTAAAATACATCCACAGGTGTGTCTCTCATTAGGGCCTCGGGGCAATCTAACCGAGCACTGGTCCCATACAGCAATAGCTGCCTTGAAATGAATGGGACGGGCGACAAAAAATGAGCGAAAAAGAACAATAATTGTAGATTTTTAAACGTCTACTTCTCCGGCATAATTTCAGCTAGAGACTCCATTTAAACTTTAAACAGTAGACACAAGTCTTGTGTATCGGTGTATTAATCCATGTTTCGATAGGTCATATAGTTTTTTATCAATCCCTGTTCAATGACCATGATCATTTTTGGAGAAATTCTGAGATTATAATGGGTGTGTATTGCACGGAATGTTCGTGTCACAGTGTGTGACGTCATCGCCAGAGTGTAGAGGGAGAGAAAAAACTGACAAAAAATAAATTTGAAAACTGCGCTCCAGGCCGCAAATTCCACTCTACAGAAATAATTTATACATAGAAACGTAGGAAAATTAGTCTTCTCCCTCACAATCCTCTGGTAAAGCTGTCAGAGTTATAGTTTGGGCGTAGGACGCACAGATGATCCACCAACACCACCAACAGCCTCATTGGCTCCCATATTAAAAACGCAGGAAGATTTGGAAAAAAGGAAGATGGAACAAGTTTTTTAGATCGCTCTAACAAAGCTATTTTTTCATTTTTCTTAAAAAAAATCATATGTAGACGTTCATCTTTTATTTCTCTGTAAAGTCCTTTCCATAATTGTGTGAGATACTTTGATATAATTTGAACCTGAACCTGAATTGTTGTTAAAATTACAGCCCCATATGTCTCACAAGTTATTAAAACACATAAACGTGGGAAAGAATATGTTGTAAATACCAAAGTTTCCCTTTGATTTACTGTAGATTTGAGCTGAATTAAATTGTTTCTTGTCCAATAATTTCATACATTATACTATGCTGTTGCCATACTTATAATTGAAACATCCAGAGTTCACACTGAGTGACTTGAAGGAGTTACCATGGTTACGCTACATGTCATTTCATTGGTTTACAGTTACAAGCTCAGTGGGAAACAACCCATAAAGAGACCTGGAGATAAGAAGAGGATGTAAAATATGTCACAAGTATCGGCGGCCGTATAAAAAGCAGGAAGTGGAGAGAGATGTCAGAGAGGAGAGAGACATGAACCCACCATGGTCCAGGACGAGGTCTCCAGGCCGGCCTTCAGACAAACTGTGATCACCACAAACTGCAGACACACAAATCACACTGACATTAAACCCTCTGCAGCACTAAAACCAGTCATGGGAAGTGCATCACACATATGTGAAGTTTCATACACTGTAACAAATGTATATATGTATATATATATATATATATATATATATATATGTATATATGTATATAAATATATATAATGTATAATGTATATATATATACACATTATATATATTTATATACATATATACATATATACATTATACATATTTATATACACATATATATGTGATATGTTCTAAAAAAGGTATTATACTGTAGAAAACAATGCATTCTGGGCAAAATTTGTAGGTAGCTTGCCGTTTCCCATGAAATATATGATATATTTATATATATATATATTTATATACATATATATATATATGTATATATATATATATATATATATGTATATATGTATATAAATATATATAATGTATAATGTATATATATATATACATTATATATATTTATATACATATATACATATATACATTATACATATTTATATACACATATATATGTGATATGTTCTAAAAAAGGTATTATACTGTAGAAAACAATGCATTCTGGGCAAAATTTGTAGGTAGCTTGCCGTTTCCCATAAAATATATGATATATTTATATACATATATATATATATATATATATATACATTATACATATTTATATACACACACATATATATATATATATATATATATATATAATGGCTGTATTTTACTTTACTAACTCATTCAGTATATGGTTTATTAAAATGACTGAGGTTACAGTGAAGACAGCGCTTAATTCATATTAATTGGCTTTCAGACAGTAATATGCTCTATTTACAAAAAATGACTGCATTGTTTACTGCAACAATATAGCAACTAGCTTCAGCACTATACTGTGTTTTAGTCTACTGTAAAAAACAATGAAATGCAGGATTGTTCTGTAATTCAGTATTATGTGGTTTTATCACAGTAACATACTGTAAAGTAGATAACAGTAGAGGAACTGTACAATTAACAGTAGAATGCTGGAAACCCTGCTGCCAGTATTTTACTGTTAATTTACAAGACAATTGTTTACAGTGTAAAGTACATATTTTTTGTTTTACATACTGTACAGCAGCTGTTCTCAACCTTGGGGTCGGGACCCCAATTGGGGTCGCGAGATGATTTCTGGGGGTCGCCAAATCATTTTGGAAGTCAGCTCTGTCTCCACTGTGTTAAAGTGTTCATGTGTTTTAGTCTTTTTGGTAATTTTGTGTCTTTTTTTTGTAATTTTGTGTCTTTTTTTGGTAATTTTGTGTCTTTTTTGGTAATTTCGTCTTTTTTTGGTCATTTTGTGTCTTTTTTGGTCATTTTGTTTCTTTTCTGGTCATTTTGTGTCTTTTTGGTCATTTTGCGTCTTTTTTTGATCATTTTGTGTCTTTATTTGGTCATTTTGTGTTTTTTTTTGTCTTTTTGCGTCTTTTCTGGTCATTTGTGTGTTTTTTTGGTCATTTTGTTTGTTTTTTGGGTCATTTTGTGTCTTTTTTGGTCATTTTGTGTCTTTTTTTGGTCATTTTGTGTCTTTTTTGGTCATTTTGCGTCCTTTCTGGTCATTTGTGTCTTTTTTTGGTCATTTTGTGTCTTTTTTTGGTCATTTAGTGTCTTCTTGGTCATTTTGTGTCTTTTTTGGTCATTTTGTGTCTTTTTTTGGTCATTTAGTGTCTTCTTGGTCATTTTGTGTCTTTTTTGGTCATTTTGTGTCTTTTTTTGGTCATTTAGTGTCTTCTTGGTCCTTTTGTGTCTTTTTTGGTCATTTTGTGATCATTTTGAGTCTCATTTTCTTTGTTTTTTGGGTCATTTTGCGTCTTTTTTGGTCATTTTGTTTCTTTTTTGGGTGATCTGAACTGTGCGTGTGAGATTGTGTTCAGTGAGTGGGGGTCGCGGACAACATGCATGTTAAATTTGGGGTCGCGACTCAAAAAGGTTGAGAATAGCTGCTGTACAGAATGAGAATTTAGCCGGCAAAATGAAAGGCAGAAGAAAAGGAAGTCCAACTGATGTTTGTTCATGGAAATTGGATAACACTTGGCTCAGACACCTGAAGCGTTTAACAGCAGAATCAAGCCTGTCAGGAAGATTGGTGCACTTACTGTGTAAACCATGTTGCCTAAGAGGAGATAGTCTGGAGTCCTTCCGTTGCCAAAAACTGTATCTGTGGAGGGAATCAACAACAGAAGCTTTTAGGGCCAAAGCTGTCTCTTTCCAGCTCTCGGGTTTCATACAGAGCTCCATTAGGTGATCCAGAGAGTAAACAAGCAGACAGCATGGAGGATATTACTGCTAGTGCATCTCACTGGGAACATGTTGGTATAAAACACTTTTTGTTTGAGGAACAGACATGGGAACGTAAAGTGAAAACCACAGTCAAATTCTGCTTCCATTACTGCCATTCGAGAGAGGCTGGAATGTTAATTCTGTCTTTCGCAACTCTGAGGAAAGAGAGTTTCTATGAGAAGCCATCAATAAGACTGAAAAGCTGAATTGGTGTGCATTAATCACGGTCAGAAATTCAATTCTGGCCAATTTACTGATGAAAAAGAAAAAAACAGGTCTACTTTTCTGACAAAATGGTTATTTATTCTGGCATTAAATTGCAATCCAACCTTCTGAGAATGCTGTTTTTCCTGAAACAGAAGTATGAAGAACTTCTTAAATTAATCAAAAACAAATTAGCTGCAAATTAAACAGACATATTGCTCCACGTGGGTTTGGGCCGAGGCTAAAAAATTTTGCAGTGTGCAACTGGCAGTAGAGAAAGAAAGAGAGGCTCCCTCTCCCTTTACTTCCGGCTGGTCACATGTCTTGTGTGCGCTGAGGCTTTGCTGACAGCCTGTCAGTCAGAGTGAAGGGCTTGGCGCCTTTGTTTGGAGAGCAGGCACAAGCTTGTGTGGTCCTCTGCTCCGGCCAGCCAAGACTCACGGCTCAGAGATCCCCATTCTCTCTGCACCCGCACACAGAAAGCTTGCATCTTAATGTGCAAAAACATGCACAATTGACCTTGTATGGATAAATAAAGTGAGTTGAATATAATTGCATGCACAAAAATTTGGATAAAAGAATCTCTGTTTGCACTGGACACGGCACTGTGTTTAGAAAAATTAAGAAAGTGCGAATCATGTTGTGCAAAAGCATTTCAGCAGATCATTGTGTGCATTGTGTGAAAAATATACTCTTGTTCGAGTGTGTGGCTTTAACCGGAGCACACACATGTTAGTAATTCATGAGTGGACGGTTGAAGAGAGAACTAATTAAGACAAAGTACGTGTGTTTGACTATCCTCCCTCTTCTTTGGTCGAGTCTGCAGACGAGTCTCTGGGAGCTACTTACCATGCTGGAAGGCTTTAAGGGGGAACCAGAAAAGGATGACGGAGTGGAAGAGGCCGTTCAGACAATGGGCCCAGAAGACCTGCAAAAAAAAGAGGAGGATGGAGAGAGGAGGAGGAGGAGGAGGAGGAGGAGGAGAGGGATGGGGGGTTGGAGGCGGCAGGAGATTCAAAGAGGAGAGAGGGAGACAGAGAGAAAAACAGCATGAGAAAAGGGTGTGGGGAGCTCCAGCCCTCCCCGTGACCTTTGACCTGGGCCCTTTGTGCTAGCCCAGCGCTAGGCTAAGTGGCGGTTTTGTCGGGGCCTCCTGGCTGAATGGCCCCCCCGCTGACAGACACGCTGTATATCCTCTGTGTGTGTTATGGGGGAAGAGAGGCTGCTGAGTGTGTGTACGAGCAGTGAAAGGCAAGTGGACGACATCAGTGTTCAGTTTTCTTTTTAAAGACTACACCACCTTTAACAGAAACTAAGAAAAAAAGCAGAAGAAACTGCAAAACACACGTCCTCGCCTCAGCAATAAGAACAATATTGAACGTTAATATATGTGCTGCTGGTCAAAAGTTTTAGAACACCCCAATTTTTCCGTTTTTTTATTGAAAATCAAGCAGTTCAAGTCAAATGAACAGCTTGAAAGGGTACAAAGGTAAGTGGTGAACTGCCAGAGGTAAATAAAAAAAGTTAAAATATAATGTACATTTTAGAATTATACAAGTAGGCCTTTTTCAGGGAACAAGAAATGGGTTAACAACTTAACTCTATGGAGTCTTGGGCTATTTTGTCCATTTTTTAATTCTTTTCATGTCTTTGTAAGTCATTTTGTGTCTTTTTTTGGTAATTTTGTGTCTTTTTTAAGTCATTTTGTGTCTTCTGGTGTCTTATTTGTCATTTTGTGTCTTTTTTTAGTCATTTTGTGTCTTTTGGTGTCTTTTTTGTCATTTTGTGTCTTTTTTTAGTCATTTTGTGTCTTTTTTTTGGTCATTTTGTGTCTTTTTTTAGTCATTTTGTGTCTTTTTTGTCATTTTGTGTCTTTTTTTAGTCATTTTGTGTCTTTTTTTAGTCCTTTAGTCCAACATAAAATGTGATTTTGAATATTTTTTTAACTTTCAAAACACTATCATGCTCAATAAAGAATTTTAAATGCTGCAAATGTGCATTAATTTCAGAGTACACTGAGACATTAAACTGCATCATTTTCAATTAAATTCTGGAAAAGTTGGTGTGTTCTAAAACTTTTGACCAGTAGTGTACATGAACATTAATATATGTGCTGCTGGTGGGTTATAAGAGGGTTTCCTCTTATTACATTTCATTAGGCTTCGGGCCTTTCATGTGAGACTTTTAACTGGTGTAGAAATAAATGACAGGAGGGTTTAAACAAGCAGAAATCAGCCTAGAAACACACACAGGGAGACTGACAGGCCTGACAGAGATTAAACTGTTTTCATGGTAATTATTAAGGGCCTGGAAAGTCGTGGTGTGGACCGCAGTCTGCGTGTGTGTGTGTGTGTGTGTGTGTGTGTGCAAGCATGCAGACGTTGGATGAGTCGTTTAAATCAATACTCCCACTCCAAAACCACCTTGTTTCAAATTTACATTATGCAACGCTGGAGCCAAATACAACACTAATGGGCGATGTAGCATGAAACAGCCGTGAAATCTATTCTGCCAAAAAAATCCGCTCCACATTCGTGCCTCCTTTTCCTCCCTGTGCTGACCAGACACGCTGTTTCTTCTCGATAGAGACTTTTAAAAAAGTTCCTTTTTTAGCAAAACCTTTGGTTCCTCCCATCTAGATGGTTTTTAGATTATGTATGTATGTTTTCTGTTTTTTTTTTTCCTTTTTTATCCTTTTTATAATTAGAATGTTATGCTTTTAACCTGTAGCACTTTGAGATTTCCTGTAATGTAAAGTGCATAACAAATAAAATGTATTCTTCTTCTTATTATTACTTCTGAGAGCTGAAACATTTGTCAGTAGGAGTAAATAGCTGACGGAGGAAAAATAAAAACAGAAAAAAGACATCACATTTTGATCTTTGGCCTCTTTTTAATCAACTGTTCTTTGCAGAGTTGGAAGTTTGGAGTTTCCCAAAAAACAGCCCCCTTTTTTTCAACAACTTCAGCAAATCTGTCAGTAAAACATGAAGCATGGCTCAGTCCAGACACACTGGACCAGAACTGTGGAAGGAGAGGAGAAAAGTAGAGTACAGTGGAAGGAAAAGTCTTGTTCCAGACCTTGGCCTCTGTGGCTCGACCTCCTCACCTTTCCTATCCACCAAACAAAGTCCCCCCCCCCCCCCCCTCAGGATCACCTCACCACTACACCCAATGCACTAAGTGAAGGGCAGTGGTGGAACAAGTATTCAGATCCTTTACTTCAGTAAAAGTACTAATACCACACTGTGAAATTACTCCACTACAAGTAAAAATCCTGCATTCAAAACTTACTGAAGTAAAAGTACAAAAGTATCAGTTATGCAGAACGGCCCCACTCATTGTTATATTATTATTAGATTATTTGTATCGATGCATTTATGCGAGTAGTGCTTTAATTTCTTTAAAGATGGGGCTGATTTTAACCACTTCATATACTGTTGTGAGGTTTAACTTTTAAAAAATGTCTAAGTTCTAAATCTAAGTCTAAGTTTTTATGTTAAATCTCGACCTGAAAAGTAACTAAAGCTGTCAGCTAAATGTAGTGGAGTAAAAAGTAAAATATTTGCCTAAAAATGTAGTGGAGTAGAAGTATAAAGTCACATAAAATAGATGTACTCAGGTAATGTAAAAGTACCTCAAAATTGCACTTAAGTACAGTACTTGAGTAAATGTACTTAGTTACTTTCCACTACTGGTGAAGGGGGGCTGTTACCACCCTCCCCCTCGCTTTCTATCTCTGTGGTCAAATGTGGACTAAATTATCACTAATGTTACAATCACATGTTTATGCCAATTAGCCTCCTGGTGACAGGCTCCACTATCCCCGATCCCAAACCCTGTGGGGGTGCAAACAAGCCCTAGTTTCCCCTCTACAATAATGAATGCTAATGAAATCAATAAATGTTCATATTCATTTGTCACAGTGGGATCCTCCCTTCCACCCCTCCAGCTCTCTTTCTCTGCCTCGTATCCCAGCGAGTTGCTAGGGATCCCTTCCAATGAATGCCCAGTCTGTCCTGTAAAGATTCTGCCCTTTGTGGAACTCCTAATTGCCAAAAAAAAGAAAAAAAAGGCATGCTGGTAATTAATATTGAGCCAAATATTTCCCGAGCTGCCCACCTCTTCCTCTTCCTGTTTCTTTCTGAGCCAGCGAGGTTTTGGATTGAGTTTTTATTCCTATTTTATTCTATTTTATTTTACTGTTTTTAGTATTTTATTGTTTTCATTGTTTTTATTTATACCTATTGGTGTATGATTTATTCTATTTTAATAACTGTACAGCACTTTGGTCAACTGAGGTTTTTTTTAAATGTGCTCTGTGAATAAACTTTGACTTGACTTGACTAAAAAAGTAATCTAATAGTATTTAAATCTGGCTGTGTGCATATATAAAGCGAGTTGCTAGGGATCCCTTCCAATGAATGCCCAGTCTGTCCTGTAAAGATTCTGCCCTTTGTGGAACTCCTAATTGCCAAAAAAAAGAAAAAAAAGGCCATGCTGGTAATTAATATCGAGCCAAATATTTCCCGAGCTGCCCACCTCTTTCCTTCCTGTTTCTTTCTGAGCCAGCGAGGTTTTGGATTGAGTTGTTATTACTATTTTATTTTACTGTTTTTAGTATTTTATTGTTTTCATTGTTTTTTTTTTATACCTATTGGTGTATGATTTATTCTATTTTAATAACTGTACAGCACTTTGGTCAACTGAGGTTTTGTTTAAATGTGCTCTATCAATAAACTTTGACTTGACTTGACTAAAAAAGTAATCTAATCGTATTTAAATCTGGCTGTGTGCATATATAAAGTGAGTTGCTAGGGATCCCCTTAATGAATGCCCAGTCTGTCCTGTAAAGATTCTGCCCTTTGTGGAACTCCTAATTGCCAAAAAAAAGAAAAAAAAGGCCATGCTGGTAATTAATATCGAGCCAAATATTTCCCGAGCTGCCCACCTCTTTCCTTCCTGTTTCTTTCTGAGCCAGCGAGGTTTTGGATTGAGTTTTTATTACTATTTTATTCTATTTTATTTTACTGTTTTTAGTATTTTATTGTTTTCATTGTTTTTATTTATACCTATTGGTGTATGATTTATTCTATTTTAATAACTGTACAGCACTTTGGTCAACTGAGGTTTTTTTTAAATGTGCTCTATAAATAAACTTTGACTTGACTTGACTTGACTAAAAAGTAGGTAACACTTTACAATAACCATCATTTATAAATGGTAAATAGATAGTTTATTAATGTTAAATCAAAATGTATAAATGGTAATTAGATAGTTTATTAATGTAAGTTTATAGTTACTTTGCCATTAAAAAACAATTCAATACTAATTAATTATGTTTATTGATTTATATAGCTTTAAGAAAATGGTTGTAAACATCTATAAAGATTAAATATGTAGACTTAATTGTGGTACTTTGAAAAGTATTAATATTTGGTTTATTAACAATCTATAAACATAACTTAGATGGTTATTGTAAAGTGCTACCAAAAAGTAATCTAATAGTATTTAAATCTGTGCATATGTAAGTGTGCATATATAAAGTGAGTTGCTAGGGATCCCTCCCAATGAATGCCCAGTCTGTCCTGTAAAGATTCTGCCCTTTGTGGAACTCCTAATTGCCAAAAAAAAGAAAAAAAAGGCATGCTGGTAATTAATATCGAGCCAAATATTTCCCGAGCTGCCCACCTCTTCCTGTTTCTTTATGAGCCAGCGAGCGAGGTAAGAAGGGAGGAAGAAAAAGAGGAGTAAAAGAGAGAAGAAAGTGCTGTTTAAGAGGTGATAGTTGCTGGTAAACAGCTGTAATGACTACGACCACATGAAGCTTTATTACAGTGACTCATGTTTCAGGTATATGTCATTAAAGTGAGCACGTTTAAAGCCACGCCTCCAGTTTCTAACAGCCTGGGTCACTCCCTTCTCTCACCTCAACACAAACAGCTTTAATTCACAAAGACAGTATCTGTTGTGTACAAAAGAGCCAGACGTGCAGAAAGACTTCGGCTTCGAGGGGCCAAATTCCTGCTGGATTTTCTCGCCTCGCCTCAGGCCAGCTGCAAGGAAAATATCTGGGGAAAAGAGTGGACAAGCCAGCAAAAACAACCTGCTGACCTGGCCGAGTCATCATTTATGGGTTTTGGAAAATGTGGCCCAAACAAAATTGAGGTTCATTTACTTCTAACTATCAGACGCATACTTCTGTGGCCCTTTTCTGGCACTAAAAGTTCATGAAGTCTTCAAAAACATTAATGAAAGGAAAATCCACCCTGCAACAGAATTCTACCTAAATTTTGGGTGAATAAATCAGCAGAGGTCTAATATCTCTGTTACTTTCTGTATAACTGCTGGAAAAAAGACAATTACAGCTGCAAAGATTCATTAATTAGTTGTAAGTTTTCTGATTCCAGCTTCTTAAATATAAATATTTTCTGGTTTCATTACATTTGTGAAAATTACCTAAATTTGAGGACATTATCTTGGGCTTTGGAAAACAGTGATTACGAACCATTTTATGACATTTTATAAACCAAACAACTTATCAATTCATTGTGAAAATAATCAAAAATAAAAATAATCTTAAGTTGGAGCCCTGAAGACAATTTAAGCAACAAATAGCGTTTATCCTGCGTGTTTATTCTGTCACTAACTACCTCAAACATCACCTACAGCTACACTGTGTTCATTATTCATGTGTAAGTTTACAATTTCAAATGTTTCTTGTATTTTGTTAGAATTTTCCACAGCCCAATCGATGTATTTGAAATTGCTTGTTTCATTGCATTTTTTCTTCTTCTGGAAAACCCAAAGATGCTAATTATAGCTGTCATATATGACAAAAAACAAGCATAAAATCAGCAAATGTGAGGCAAAAAGACACAAAATAAAACTAAAAAAAGTAGAAAGACAAGCCTCCTCACTGTCCATTTTTAAAAGTCATCTTAAAACCTATTTTTATTCCTTGGCTTTTAACCACGCATGAGACTCTGCTCTTGTTTTTAGTGTTTTATGGTTTGCTTTTATTTCTTGTTTTTTAAATTGTCTTTTAAAAAGCAATGAATCTATTTATTTTAGTGTTTATTTCCTGTTTCATTTATTTTATTGTCTCTTGTTCTGTTTGTTTGCGGCTGTTGTTGTTTTAAAGTGCTTTACAAATAAAGTTGAGTTGAGAAAAACTAAAACAACTAAAGGTACTAATCAACTATTAAATGATGTCATTTTCTGCTGCTAAGAGTCTTTTGATCGATCGTCTCCCACTTCAGATTTCTTCAGATTTCATTGTTCAGGATGTTTAACTGGGAGCCGAATTATCTGCAGAGTTCTTCTCCTCTTAAAAACAAGCGGACATTTAAATATAAACTGGTACAAACACAAAATAGAGCAGTCAAGTTTAAGATCTATGTTTCTTCAGTGTGCAGCCGGAGCTGAGCTAACTAACTTTCACTCAACTTGTTTGTCTTTATGGAGGATTTGACTTCAGTAGTCGAGGTTAAAATGGGCTCGTTGTCAGTTTCAAATGAATAAAATACTCGTTGCTCAGTAAAAGTGAAGCTGTTCTTTGATAACTTAAATAAGGTATTAAGTCAATTCATTTGGAATAATAGGAAAGCAATTATTATACAGCACAACTGACATCAGCTTCGCATTACTTTTGTGTAAAATCGCCTCCAGCTTGGGTAAATATCGAACAACAATCTTTTCCAGAATTACCAAAATGCAACTATCTTTATTCCGCAGATTTACATAAACTGATCAAAAAGACAAAAAAACCCTTCTTGAAAAATACTATTATTGTATGGCATGCAGCACATAAACATGTAGGAGAATCTGTAACTTTGTCCCAGTTTACCCCTCTATGGCAGTAGTTCTCAACCTTTTTGAGTCGCGACCCCTCAATTTAACATGCATGTTGTCTGCGACCCCCACTCACTGAACACAATCTCACACGCACAGTTCAGATCACCCAAAAAAGATTAAAAAAAGACAGAAAATGACCAAAAAAGACAGAAAATGACCAACAAAAGACAGAAAATGACCAACAAAAGACAGAAAATGACCAAAAAAGACACAAAATGACCAAAAAAGACACAAAATGACCAAAATGAAACCACAAAATGACCAGAAAAGACACAAATTGACCAAAAAATGAAACAAAATGACCAAAAAAAGACACAAATTGACCACAAAATGACCAAAAAAAGACATTAAGTGACCAAAAACACATTAACACATGAACACTTTAACACAGTGGACGTACAAAATGATTTGGCGACCCCCAGAAATCATCTCGCGACCCCAATTGGGGTCCCGACCCCAAGGTTGAGAATAGCTGCTCTATGGAATAATGACCAGTTTATACCTGGCAGAAAAGATGGAGGATTCAAATTATGGAAAATAAACGGCATCCAAGCAATCAAGGATCTGTATATTAATAGAAAATTGCTTACATTCAGTGACCTATCTGAAAAATATAATATTCCACCAAAACATTTTTACAAAACTGAATCTGTAAACTGATCCATACATCCTGGTGGTCCTGGATGGTTAAACTCAATCTGACAGCTTCGCCCTGAGAACAAACAACTCCCTCACTTAAACAAATTGCATAATTTTCCGCAACAAACGGCGTCACACAATGACAGCACACTCTCTCTATCCCTGACTCTTTCTGCTGCGTCCCCCGGCCCATCTGACCTTCCTGCCCCTGACCGCCACGGCCAATCCGTCTTTAATCCACCTCCATGCTGTGCTAACCAGGTCACCACGCCTGTGAGGAGGGTCCGGGGCTCCCACTCAGCATGGAGAAAGGAGGAGACGTCTTTATTAGCAGCGGGGGAAAGCTAACGGACGGCCCCGGCAACCAGACAGGAGAGGTCACGCCAGGCCGAGCCGGGCGCCGCCTGGAGCGCCACGGACTGGAGCGCCAGGTCTCTGAGACGGAGACGCACCCGTCCTGAACAACAACAACCACGGGAACATCTCCTGTCATTCAGTTGATGCTAATTGGTTGTAAGAGCTGGAACATTTGACCTTTTCCCTTCTTTGGGTGGAGCATGAAAGTCATTCTCAATTTTAGACAATGCAACAGAAAATCACCAAATCTGTAAGTGTTTGGGAACACTTAATGCCACTTAAGATGCATAAAAATTACAAAAAAAGGGCGATGGAGTGAGATGAAGCAATGAACAGTAAAGTAGGCAACGCAGCAGACCAACTACCCAAAACTACCACATATTAACAAAATATAAGTCTTACAACTAAAGGAACATTTAGTTGTAATGCTGCTCGAGATTTGGAGAAACTTCAGAGCTCCCGTACCAATAAATTATTTTTAAGATTTAAAAGTAATCAAAATTACACAAGAAATAAGTGCAACAAAAACTTTTTTTACCCTTTTATTTGTCTTTTTTTAATCTCTAACTCTGTTTCGGATTGAGTTTTTATTACTATTTTATTCTATTTTATTTTACTGTTTTTAGTATTTTATTGTTTGCATTGTTTTTATTTATACCTATTTGTGTATGATTTATTCTATTTTAATAACTGTACAGCACTTTGGTCAACTGAGGTTTTTTTTAAATGTCTATACATAAACTTGGACTTGACTTGACTAAAAAAGTAATCTAATCGTATTTAAATCTGGTTGTGTGCATATATAAAGTGTTACCTTGGTGTTAAAGCCCATTGCATTCTGGGAGGTTTTGTAGAGTTCGGGGTATTTCAGCATGTTCTCTTTCCTGCAGGAGCGCTCAAAGATTCCCAGAGTGAGAGGAGGCAGAGCAGTGAAGAGCTGCAGAAGAAGAAACACACAAACACAGAAACATCAGTGGTAATGATGATGATAAATTCAGATTTTGGGGTTTCTGACTTTTCGTTCAGATCCCCCAAAAATGTTGGACTTTAACTATTGATCAAGGGTGGGTGGCTCCATCTTTCAACTTGGTGCCAGAAGAGATTGTAGAAGTTTCTTATCGTTGATATTCCTACTTTCAAATGAGATGTCATGTCACTATACATCTGTGTGACACAAAATGCTTCCTATTTCATAAATACTGCAGATATTGTAAGATTTACTTATAAAAAATGTCAGTATTAAATACTGTTTTAATGAATAGGTTCTTGGTGGTGCATGTATAATGAGACGTATCTGTATATATCAGAGCATCCCTAGTATAGATCATTAAAGACAAGTGAAAAAGAAAAAAAATGTAGTGAGCCAACATCTGAAAATTAAAAACATGTATGTAAAAGGTGTGAGAAGTGATGTCTGGTATTATTGCATACAATATCTCATCTGAAAGTAATGTTGACTCCAAATACAGCATTGAGGTTTATAAATTATCTGCCAATAAGCTGCAATTCCAACCTGCCAATTCCAGAAAATATGGAAAGTGACTGGCGTCATTTATCCCACATAGTATCCAACATCACAACATCATCACAACACTTCCGTAATGTTGTTTTTGCAAGGGCACATTATTTTTTGTCACACAAATATTTAAATTCACAACAAACAAAATCCACAGAAATGATCCCCTCTTTTTCATAGTGATTATGTTAAAATAAATACCTCTTGAACTAAAACCTCTAAAACCTTGTTAAGAATGTAAATGTATTAAAAACCACAAAATCACTGTATACAGTGTAAATTGTTTAATTTCTTCCTCTTGTCTTTATCTCCATATGTTACATTTGTAGAGGAATTTGCTCTCAACTTTCCCCATTCTTTATTTTACACCATTGAAGACCATTGACCTTAAATCCCTTCAGGGCTTCTTATTTAGATTTGTCATGCTTTAAATCTGTTCATATGTGAAACCCATCGTCAATGAACATCTGCACTGCTGTGCACTAAGAAGCAGGTATTTAAGCCAAGCTGTGGAGTCATTTCTTGCTGGTGTTGTAATGTTGTGCTGTGCAGCAGCTGCTGGGAGAGCAGCGCTGGTATTGTGTGTCTGTGGGGGGCTTAGTGGGTCAGTTGGTGTGAGTTCCCCAAAGGCCCATCTGGACTGGGAGTCTGCAGCTCCCAGTCTGCAGGACCAGCGGGCCACAGGACATGCTCCACTGGTCTCCTTTCTTATTCAGAGCCAGGCCCAGGAAGATCTCCATTGAGGGCGGATTCAGCCCACTGCCTCCCACTCCCACAGTCTCCCACTGAGCAGCAGGAATTCCCTCAGTTTCTGTAAAGACTGAACCCTCTTCTCAACCCCCCCCCCCCCCCCCCCACACACAAATACAGTACTGGATCTAAAGTCAAGTTACACTACTGGTCAAAAGTTTTAGAACACACCAACTTTTCCAGAATTTAATTGAAAATGATGCAGTTTAATGTCTCAGTGTACTCTGAAATGAATGCACATTTGCAGCATTTAAAATTCTTTATTGAGCATGATAGTGTTTTGAAAGTAAAAAAAAAGATTCAAAATCATATTTTATGTTGGACTTAAGGACTAAAAAAAGACACAAAATGACCAAAAAAAGACACAAAATGACAAAAAAGACACCAAAAGACTCAAAATGACAAAAAAAGGACACAAAATGACCAAAAAAAGACACAAAATGACAAAAAAGACACCAAAAGACTCAAAATGACAACAAAAAAAGACACAAAATGACAAAAAAAGACACAAAATGACTTACAGAGACATGAAAAGAATTAAAAAATGGACAAAATAGCCCAAGACTCCATAGAGTTAAGTTGTTAACCCATTTCTTGTTCCCTGAAAAAGGCCTACTTGTATAATTCTGAAATGTACATTATTTTCCAGTTTTGGTTAAGCTTACCTTTTTTTATTTACCTCTGGCAGTTCACCACTTACCTTTGGACCCTTTCAAGCTGTTCATTTGACTTGAACTGCTTGAATTTCAATAAAAAACTGGAAAAATTGGGCTGTTCTAAAACTTTTGACCGGTAGTGTATGTAGTGCATTTACAGACGGCTGAGCTGCACCAAAGTGCTTCACATAAAAGTGCAAGAAAGTGCAATAAAATACAGAATTGACAAAATTGACAAAGGTAACAAAGTAAAAATTTAATTTAAAATAAATTAAAATAAGATGGGATATTTTTTAAAAGCACTGTGGGATTACTAGCACTTGGTGGTTTATTACGAGGCCGAGCCGTGGAAATATGCTTCTCACTTGACAGTTTGTCCCTTATTTCCACTTTCGGCTGATCAGGAATGTGGGGAAGTTTCACTTCACACTTCTCTCATTAATTTTTGTTTATTGAATCGAGTTTGATTTTAATAAACAGTTTAAGTTTCACATCAACTCCTTGTGGGCTCGACGACATGGTATTAAAGATCA
This sequence comes from Centropristis striata, assembly GCF_030273125.1. Lineage (NCBI taxonomy): Eukaryota > Metazoa > Chordata > Actinopteri > Perciformes > Serranidae > Centropristis > Centropristis striata. The sequence continues at coordinate 38,011,998 of NC_081528.1, forward strand.
GACCTACAAATGCACATGTTTTACTTCTACTTAATTCATGACAGATATGAAATATGAGTTCATTAGGAGTGGTCCCATTATAGAGCCCTGTGGGACGCCCTACATCAGCAGCTTTCTCCGTCACTGCTCCATTCTTCCTATTCTTTTTATCATTCAAATATAGCTGGCTTCGCTAACTACACTCTTTGGGGCAAGCAAAGCTGTTGTTCTTTCGTATTCAGTACATATTTTAGGGCGCAGAGGGAATACGGACTTGACAACAGGTCATAAATAATGGAGACATTTTTAAAGACGTTGATGACATAGTCACGCAATAAAGGGATCAGTTTTGGGGCACAGCGGCAAATCAGCTCGTCGTCAGAGAGTGATGGGGTAAAGGAGTAAAAAGGGCTCTTAAGAGAGTAAATTTTAGTAACACTCACCACATTGTATAAGCCGATGCACCAGCGTTCAAACAGGATCTGGCCGGAGAAACCATTGACGAATGCAAACCAGATCTAAAGGAGACAAAATCACAACAAAAAGGAGTTAAACAGCAGAAAATAAGAACAGAGAGCAGAACACTCTATCTATAATACACATTTTATTTAAGAGTTTATCATTATATATTAACAAACCAAGTCGACTCGGATGTTTCACGTCCAAAATACCCACAGCTCTCGTTCCCATTATTGTCATTTTAAACAGGAAGCCACTCGCTCATGAATCTGATACTGGAGGCTTTACTCAAACTAGATGATGAAAACACTTCATCTCTGTCCTCTCTGTAATTGCCCTTTCAGTTTATGCTTTCCATTAGTGAAAGTGAGGGTGAGTGGTCACCATTATCAGATATGAGACTGTCTACAGACTAACAATCCATTTTTAACTTCTTAAATGTCGTAGGACAACTGAGACTCTGTTGGATGGAGACTGCAGATTATTTTATAGAATGACAAATATCAAATAGTGAACATCAACTGCTAATATGTCTATAATAATATTCACACACTTTCAAATTTGGGGAAATGCATATAAAACAAACCTAGATCCAATAATTAAACTGCAGAAAAGAGCTATCAGGATAATAAATGAAGTTGGATACCATGATTCTACAAATCAGCTTTTTATAAGATCACACACATTAAAATTTCAGGACATTGTATATTCAAAAACATTAGAAATTATGTTTCGAGTGGTAAACATGTCAATTCCTGTTTGTATTCAAAATGTTTAAATTAAGGCAGGGGATTTATAACTTAAGGGGGTTAATGTTAATGTTTGAAACTCACAAAGTCAGGAAGACTTTAAAGTCTAAACTTATCAAGGGTTACAATGAAATTTGATTGAATTTGATTTTTCAGTTTAAGCTATCATGTGTTTTGTAACAATGTGAATTACTCAGTTAATGTAATGTATATAATGTAATGTATATAATGTTATGTATATGCATGTAGATGGTACAGGAGAGGCAAAAATAAGCCTTTAGTGGGGCTTCAGCCTGTTCCTTTTTCGGTTGCTGTCTGATGGATTCTTTTGTAAAAACATGATTTTATTTTGTTGTCTTTGTTTTTTTGTTTTTTGTAACCGAAATAAGGCATTCATTCATTAAAAGCATTCATTCATTCATAAAATAATTTCAAAGGTGATGCATCTTGCTATGACATTCCTTGTAGTAGTAAAGCAGGAAAAATAAATACATCCACTAAATCAGATTGGCATTCTGAGAGCGCAGAGCTTAAAGGTCAGTGGTGCATTCACATGCTCCTCAGATAGTCCGTTTCCTGAGTTGTGAGGTCGTTCCTCCGACTTTGGTCTCTTCATGACCTTTTAGTTAAGGGCAACATGGACGCTACCAAAGTCTGCATGTTAAAAAAAATGTGAGCAAGATACTGGTTAAACTGATAAACCCCCTCTCGAGTTCTTGACTGCACTCATCTGATTCTGTTTTTTTTGTTTTTGTTTTTGTTTTTGTTTCTGTTTCAATAACTATACTAGTATTAGTCAGGGCTATACATGTATGTAGCAAACTATCTTTATTTAATTTACAAGTATTATCATTTGAGTTAATGTTGCTCTTGTCATCAAGGTTATCACCCCATGATAAGGTTCTGGTTGCAGAAGAAAACATGGATATCTTTATTTTATTTTTTTTCAGATTTTCAAGTTGCCTATCAATTTAGGTATAAGTATGTCTTTGTAAGAGTATTGTGATAGAGTTTAAATGCTTTTGCAAGGATGTGATTTTGATTTTATTTATATTATGTTGTTTATTCTTTAAAACCATTTCTTTCTTTTTATGTTTTGATGAAAAGACTTGACATGTTTACAAGATGTAGAGCAACATGTATGTGCTGTTTTGTTTTTCTTCAAATAAAAAGTTTAATAACCAAAAAAAAAATGTGCTGGTCCACTTCCAAAAAGTTTCCATAGAGTATTATAACATAATCTTTCATAAAACCTCCAACATATTTGGCTGTGACTTCCCCACAATCAGGCTACTGCCTTCCATCAAGATTCAAGAAAATCAGGCCAGTAGCTTTTCTTATAATCCTACAAACAGACAGAAAAACAAACAGACCAACCGCACTGAGAACATAACCTCACTAGTGTAGGTTATGATCCTAAAACTAGTGAACATGTCATTAGTCTACGTTAAACACATTTTAAACTTAGGAAAGGCAGCGAGAGGCCACGAGAGAACTAATCAGGGAAGAATAAGTGACAGTGGGAAAGCCTAGACCTCCACATGTCACTTCCATGATACAAACTGCCGGCTGGATTCATCACAGGATTATCTACAAACATTTATCACGCGCACTATTTTCCTCCTTGATCTACCTGGCGACAAGCGGTGACGGACGAGGTTATTTAAAGGGCCAGCGTCAGGCTGAGGGACTGGTTGATATATTGTGTCAGCAGAGACGGAGGTAATGTAAACCACATACTGGGTGGAGAAGAGGCTTATCACGTATCTTGATTAGTCATACATACAATACCGGTCAAAAGTTTTAGAACACCCCAGTTTTTCCAGTTTTTTATTTAAATTCCAGCAGTTCAAGTCAAATGAACAGCTTGAAAGGGTCCAAAGGTAAGTGGTGAACTGCCAGAGGTAAATAAAAAAAGGTAAGCTTAACCAAAACTGGAAAATAATGTACATTTCAGAATTATACAAGTAGGCCTTTTTCAGGGAACAAGAAATGGGTTAACAACTTAACTCTATGGAGTCTTGGGCTATTTTGTCCATTTTTGAATTCTTTTCATGTCTTTATAAGTCATTTTGTGTCTTTTTTTGGTCATTTTGTGTCTTTTTTAAGTCATTTTGTGTCTTTTGGTGTCTTTTTTTTGTCATTTTGTGTCTTTTTTTGGTCATTTTGTGTCTTTTTTTTAGTCCTTTAGTCCAACATAAAATGTGATTTTGAATCTTTTTTTTACTTTCAAAACACTATCATGCTTAATAAAGAATTTTAAATGTTGCAAATGTGCATTAATTTCAGAGTACACTGAGACATTAAACTGCATCATTTTCAATTAAATTCTGGAAAAGTTGGTGTGTTCTAAAACTTTTGACCAGTAGTGCATGTGAACTAAACAATGCCTCTAAGATCAGGACAGCAGCCAGGTATTTAGGTATTTTATATGAATTACATTTGCGTGCAAGTAGAGACGTTGAAATACAGCATCTAATAGGAAAAATTGCACATAATAATTCTTTTAAATTGTTGTCAATCTGATTTTTCTGAGGTATCCTGGAGAAAATGACTTGTGCAATCTGAAAACTGACAGTGATGGAGAGTTTGACACTTCGCGGCTCTTGCTGATGCCAGATCTGCTGAGGGAACATCAGGGGTTCTGTGTTTTGGCCACGGCCAACCAAGCATTTCCTCGCTTCATTTAACTTCATTATGAAGGCATGAACTGCTACAAATTCTCAGATTGGGACAAAGAGAGCCCCGCCCGCCCGCTGCTCCCTCTACACCACCAACACCACTCTGCTGCTGGTGCTTCTCATTTAATGCTGTAAGCATATGCATGAAAACAAATGTGTGTCCACCCCCCCCCCCACGACTCATTCCCTCAGTGAGGTGGGGGTGGGGAGCCTATAGACCAGGCCTGTTTATGCCCTCACCCCCCCTCTCTCTGCCACACCCACCCATCACAGACCCCAGCCTCCTCTCCATCAGGTGCACTCTACCATGATGTTGTTTCTTTTATAAGAGGGGGCCCGTTTCTCAGATTCACGTGGGACGTTAACCCTCCGATGAGGCTCTTTAACCATGAGAATCAGGAGGTGTACAGTACATCTGCTGGCAGGAGGAGAATAGTTTGAGCTGCTTTTGGATCTTGGCTAAATAAATTCAGATGCCTTTGCTGAGCCATGAGGCAGGTTGAACCATTAGCGTGGCTCAAGCTACGGTAACGAGAGGCTAGCGAGCAGGTCAAACTGCTGAATTAATTACAGCTCGGCCCAATGAGAGGCTCTGAGCGGATATATTGTTGTGCTAAGTTAAAAAAGGCTCCTATTCATCTCATGTGGTAACTGGCTCTGTGTGAGTGTTTTGGCCTGGTCCTCGGGGTCCCAATAGCTCCTCTCTCTTTCTCCCTCTCCCATCTCTTGAGGGACAGATGCATTGATTTGCTCATTAGGGGAAGTACCAGGCAGGATTTTCCTTCCCCCTTTCTTCTGCTCATTGAGTGCCACTCAGCGGAGGGGTGTGGCTGGCCTCTCTCCCCGACTGCACATCATGAAAAACAGTAATGGAGGGAAGCAGGAGTGGAGAAAAGGGGGATTGGGCAGCAGCGAGCCGATAAGAAGACTTCTTGCATATTCATCAGCGAATCAAAAATCATTGATTCTGACATTTGTCCCCAACAATGTGAGTCCTGATACTCTTAAGCTTCGTAGCGCAGAGTTGCTAATGGAATTCATGCACAAAGCAAAGTGAAGAATGAAGTGGGACATAAAGAAGGAGCTGATAAATATGCTGCAAATATGTGGAGCTACAAACACAAGCTGTGTTACAAAGCCAGCTCGGCCTCGCTGCTTTCATTCAGCGTGCGATTGGTCGGCGAGCTTTGCTGTTCAGCTCTGAGCCGTCTCTAACTACGCTCAATGAGCTTTCATGTAATTGCCTCATAAATGCCACTTGTCCATCAGCCCCCTCTGTAGCACCCTGGCAATGTGTCAATCAAACATGAGTGGCCAGCTGGATCGGCCGTTTGAAAGAAGTTGCTATGGCTTCCTTTAAAAAGGTCTCTTAGCTTGAATGTGGTCAATTCTTTTCACTGGTCTTTAGTTAATGGTGTAATTTGTAATAAAGTATGAATGAAAGCTATGAATTCTGTTAAAAGTTCATCAAGCACTGGGCTGCAAAAATACTTTATTATGTTATTATAACCTCCTTTTTCAATTAAATAGACAGTCATGTTTGAAGCGGTTGAACTGTTGTTGAACTGATTAGGAAAAGGAATGCAAACTATAATCAACAGCACGAGGAAAGCCAAAAGAAACGCTGTGAAGCAGCTCCAGCTGTCAGTCAATCATCCAGAGCCTCACATTCTGACTCACAATTAACCCTCAGAGAGTCAGAGAAAATCCTGAAGGATTGTACAACTGTTCCAAGAAGCCTCAGACTCACATTCACGTCTTCCACAATAGCCGTAGAATCCTTCCCCCTCCTACTCTATGTCTCTTAAAAAGAGCCAGGGAGACGAAAAGAGGCTTAAACACAGAGTATTCACATCCTATCACACACTGTACCAGACAAAAGGTGCTGGGAACAAAAAAGCCAAAATTCCCGTCAACATCTTTGATTCTCTCCGTGCAAAGGTAGAGGCCTGGGAGTCGACGGGAAAAACATGCCAGCACAAAAGTAAACCTATTAGTGCAACAAACGCAGCTTTTTACCCGTACCCCGGGGTCGCTGTGTGTTAGATGTCAGCCTCTTACAAAACAGGGACATTTGAAATATAGAAGCAGCCTAAAAGTCAAGAAATGTTCTATTATCTACTGGAATCCCCTGAAGGAGCGTAGCACGCGGGGGGGAGGGGGGAGTTATGTTTTCAGAAAGCAACAAAAGGTGAGAAAGAAGCTCGCCCTGCAGACAGAACTATAGATGTTCTGCTATAAGACCGGCTTTGAAAAGGGACCTGGTATGTTTCAAAGGGACACACACAAAAAAGATTAATATGCAATGTGGAGAGATTTTGAACAGGTTTAGATGTGATACAGGTTCAGTTAGGGCTCAAATAAAGGGCAAGAAGTTACACTACCGGTCAAAAGTTTTAGAACACCCCAATTTTTCCAGTTTTTTATTGAAATTCAAGCAGTTCAAGTCAAATGAACAGCTTGAAAGGGTCCAAAGGTAAGTGGTGAACTGCCAGAGGTAAATAAAAAAAGGTAAGCTTAACCAAAACTGGAAAATAATGTACATTTCAGAATTATACAAGTAGGCCTTTTTCAGGGAACAAGAAATGGGTTAACAACTTAACTCTATGGAGTCTTGGGCTATTTTGTCCATTTTTGAATTCTTTTCATGTCTTTGTAAGTCATTTTGTGTCTTTTTTTGGTCATTTTGTGTCTTTTTTTAGTCATTTTGTGTCTTTTTTTAGTCATTTTGTGTCTTTTTTTGGTCATTTTGTGTCTTTTTTTAGTCATTTTGTGTCTTTTTTTAGTCCTTTAGTCCAACATAAAATGTGATTTTTTTTACTTTCAAAACACTATCATGCTCAATAAAGAATTTTAAATGTTGCAAATGTGCATTCATTTCAGAGTACACTGAGACATTAAACTGCATCATTTTCAATTAAATTCTGGAAAAGTTGGTGTGTTCTAAAACTTTTGACCAGTAGTGTAAAATAATAATTTTCTCAATTAATCAAGAAAATCAGGCAGAAAATAGTGAAATATGTCATCTCAGTTACTCAAAGTCTGATAATGTCGATAAAGGTTGTTTTGCCAGTGAAAAATGTTCAATCTAAAGATACAAAACAGGGAAAAGCAGACTTTTACATCTTTGAGAGACTGAAAACCTCATTTTTGTATGAAAAATTAACAATTAATTGATTATCAAAAATATAATTTTCTGTTGATCAACTAATCAATTAGTCTAGTAGTTGTTGCAGATCTTGAATGTATGTCATATAAACATTAGAAACTGATCCACCTCTTTTAAATTAAACAGTAAACTCTTAACGTGGTTAAAAACAGGCACAAGAATGAAAGAAATTCAACATTCAGGCACGCATGTCCTGTCATGTTTCTGTAGAGGGAAAATTCAATTAGCCACAAATTGAATTTTATTTTGGATCTGTTCTCAGTATTTTACCATATCTGGGAAAGGGCAGCGTGATCAAACAGTTGCAGTTCCTGTAAGTTCAGTTATTAAAGCTGGAAAGAGACTTTCTCTTCAGGTCAGAGGAGCCAGAAGCAGACATGCTGGAATGTTAAAGCTAGTCTCCTGATTCTCCATGCTGCATAAAGCAGAATGAGGTCAGAGGTCAAGTGTCGCAGAAAGAGGATGAACAAAAGATAATTTTAAACTGCTCATATTTCAATGACAGGTTATGTTGTGATGATGTTTTAAAAACATGTGGCTGGTCCTTCTTTAACCCCTGCATAGCACTCTAAAGATTGTCCCTTTCCACAGCACAAAGTGAGTAAATCACTGTTTCTGTGGCTGCTGGGCCTCCAGCAGCATAAGAGCAAGGTTATAATAGTTTTGGATTTTTCATTAGTTTTATGAATGAAATTTTTGTTTTTAAATTCAGTTAGTTTTAGTCAGTTTTTAGAGTGAGTTTTCTAGTTTTAGTTTAGTTTTTAGTTTTTGAAAATGCTTAGTTTTAGTTTAGTTTTTATTAGTTTTAGTGTTAGTTTTTGTTTTTGGTAATACTTTACAATAACCAACTAAGTAATGTTTATAGATGGTTTATAAACCAATTATTAACCATTTAAAAAGTGCTACACATATTTAATTGTTAAATGTTTTCAACCAATTTCTTAAAGGTATATGAATCATTTCAACATCATTAACATACTAAATATGGTGTTAAAACTGTTATAATGAGTGCAACTAAAACTATTGATAAACTATTAATTATAATTTAATTGTTTGTTAATTGTAAAGTCACTATAAACTTACATTAATAAACCATCTATTTGCAATTTATAAACGATATAGTTAGATAAACATTAATAAATTATGTATTTACCATTCTAAATGGCCTATATACGGTTTATAAATGATGATTAAACATTAATAAACTATCTGTTTACCATTTATAAATGATGGTTATTGTAAAGTGTTACCTAGTTTTTTTGTAATGGGTATGTGTTGGGTGCCAGATTCAAAGAGGTCATAATAAATGTTTCCTTTATTTCCTTTGGTTTATCATCTCAGCCCCAATAAGGTTATTAACTGTTTTGTATTTTGGTTCTAGTGTAAACATCCCAGTCTCAGTAAACATATTCACCATGTGTTGCATGTTCAAATAGAAACACTGAATTATGAATGAAAAAAGTTGACAAAAACAAAAACTAGGTACATTTCCACTATAATTTTAGTTAGTTTTAGTTAGTTTTGTAACCACGCAATACAGTTTCAGTTAGTTATCGTTTTTTTTAAAAACTCTCGTTTTTATTTTTATTTCAGTTAACGAAAATGTTTTTTCAATTCTAGTTTTTGTTATTTCGTTAGTTTTCGTTAACTATAATAACCTTGCATAAGAGGAGAGTGGGCTAGGGGCTGACTTTCTTTAAATGAGAGAGTATTTTTTTAAATTTTGTTCTTTTCTTCATGTATGTCCTTGCCTGTCTTGTTTTTATTTTTAAAAATTAATTCAGTTTGGTAAAGCCAAAGCCAAAGTTTCTACGTAATTAATACAATAAAAGATAATAAAACTACTGCAGAGATGCACTGGCATTTACATTGACTTAGTTTATTTGTATAAGGATAAGGCTTCAGGTTGAATATATTACATATTCTACAGCAATCCTGATATCTAGCGTAGGACAAAAACAACAACTGTACTGACTTCGGATTTAGACTTCTTAACCCTTTATCGGGCGAAGAACCGTATTTGGTAACTTCAGCGGATATCCAAAATAAAAAATAAACATATTTCGAGAACAAAGTTGCAAATTTCCTATATTAAAGTGGCAGATCTACAAGAAAAAAAGTTGCAGATTTAAGAGATTTAAAGTGGCAAATCTGCGCAAAAAAGTCACAGCTTTACGAGAAAGATGTGGGGAAAAAAGCAACTTTTTTTCTCGCAGATTCACCACTTTAAATCTCTTAAATCTACAACTTTTTTTCTTGTAGATTTGCCACTTTAATCTAGTAAATTTGCAACTTTTTTCTCGACCCCATTTTGATATCCACTGAAGTTACCAAATATAGTTCTTCGCCTGATAAAGGGCTAATTTCTGGCAACATGCAAAACCAAGTCACAGATTTACGAGAAAAAAAAGCAACTTTTTTCACATTTATACATTCTGTCTGTATGTAATATCCTCCAATATTCTCTAGGGTTGAAATCTGGAATTTGCAAGTATTTCAATGAGTGTCCTATATATATTAAGGGTTAAAGAGATAAAAACCCGGAGCTGCTGCTTCTGTCAGACAAGTGCACGGTCGGTAGATCAAAACACCGGAGCACTTCCAGAGATGAAGCTGCTGCTGATAGGAAGCACTTAACCTGTCTGCTCATTCTGGTCGGAGCTCTGAACCTGCAATCAGTAGCAGCTCTGGAATCTGTCAAACGCCATCAAACCTACCGCACGCACCAGCAGAACCATATATGTGAACCCTCCTAACCATCAGACAGAGATACTCTGCAGGGAGAGTGGAGGCAGGGAGCTGAGAGAAGCAGTAATAATCACAGGACTGATCAAAAACTCAATGTCTATCAGTTGAAGACGTATTTAGCCAAGCATTCATCTAATGCAGCTATTCTCAACCTTGGGGTCGGGACCCCAATTGGGGTCGCGAGATGATTTCTGGGGGTCACCAAATCATTTTGGAAGTCAGCTCTGTCTCCACTGTGTTAAAGTGTTCATGTGTTTGTCTTTTTGGTCACTTAATGTCTTTTTTTTGGTCATTTTGTGTGTTTTTTTGGTCAATTTGTGTCTTTTTTGGTCCTTTTGTGTCTTTTTTTGATCATTTTGTGGTCAATTTGTGTCTTTTTTGGTCATTTTGTTTCCTTTCTTTGGTCATTTTGTGTCTTTTTTTAGTCATTTTGTGTCTGTTTTTAGTCATTTTGTGCCGTTTTTTGGTGATTTTGTGTCGTTTTTTGGTGATTTTGTGTCTTTTTTGGTAATTTTGTGTCTTTTTTGGTAATTTTGTTTCCTTTTTTTGGTCATTTTGCTTCTATTTTGGGTGATCTGAACTGTGTGTGTGAGATTGTGTTCAGTGAGCGGGGGTCGCGGACAACATGCATGTTAAATTGGGGGTCGCGACTCAAAAAGGTTGAGAACTACTGATCTAATGCAGTTTGTTTTTTCTGCCTTTAAATTGAATCATATTAATCTTTCTATAGTTATTCATGTTTTTATCTTATGTACTTTTTTCTACTGTGTTTTGTTTTAACCCATTGAGGCCTAAAACGCCTGTAAAACCTCTGGGCGATTTTAAAATCAGCCCCTAAAACCTGAAGTTTTTCTGGAAATTCTACGGAAGTGTCAACGCTTCTACTAAATAATAGATTTTTCAGCCTCTGTAGCAGATAGAAATGAAATTCAAAAAGTATTTGAGAGCTTATACAAATACTACAAAACAACGTATCCGCTTGTCAGGCTTCAATGGGTTAATGACATCCTGTGTAATTCACAGAATTCTCATATTGAGCTGATTGATTGATTGATTGATTGTCTTTATTTCGAACATGCAAGCAATAAAAAAAAAACAATTTAAATATTAATAGATGAATAAATAAAAAACGAAACAAAAAAGCAAAAAATTTTACAAAAAACAGACACTTTCTGCAAGCTCGAAAGGTTCAATCGACAGATCCAAAACATTAGAATGCTTGAGAACTTTTTTTTTTTGTGATTCCATCTGATTGATATCATTTGACAAACTCAATAAAATACGACAAGATGACACAAGTTAGCAACCAGAGACTGGAGGCAACCTGCTGCAGATGATAAGTTATTGCCTAATTAACAATATCATTTACATTCTGTTATTAACCAGTTGGTTTCTGATCTATTTTTCTCTTATCTTTGAAACCAACCAACCGTTTCCACCATCTGTGCTGTCAGACTGACTGACAAGTGCACTTCTTCATTTTTTCCATTTAATGGATGGTGTCAACCAACGTTAAGCTGAATTTCTGAAGGTAGCTGATCTGCCTCTGTAGCGTTTAGGAAAACCCATTAACAAAGTCCTGATGTTCATAGGTTCTTACATCACCAGATTTAGGACTATGTCCTCTAAAGCAGCTATTCTCAACCTTGGGGTCGGGACCCCAATTGGGGTCGTGAGATGATTTCTGGGGGTCGCCAAATCATTTTGGAAGTCAGCTCTGTCTCCACTGTGTTAGAGCGTTCATGTGTTTTAGTCTTTTTGGTCATTTAATGTCTTTTTTTGGTAATTTTGTTTCTTTTTTGGGTCATTTTGTGTCTTTTTGGGGTAATTTTGTGTCTTTTTGGGGTAATTTTGTGTCTTTTTTGGTCATTTTGAGTCTTTTTTTGTCATTTTGTGTCTTCTTGGTCATTTTGTTTCTTTTTTGGGTCATTTTGTGTCTTTTTGGGGTAATTTTGTGTCTTTTTGGTCATTTTGTGTCTTTTGTGGTCATTTTGAGTCTTGTTTTGTTTCTTTTTTGGGTGATCTGAACTGTGCGTGTGAGATTCTGTTCAGTGAGCGGGGGTCGCGGACAACATGCATGTTAAATTGGGGGTCGCGACTCAAAAAGGTTGAGAACTACTGCTCTAAAGCTATGAAGAAAATGTATTTTTGTCAACGTTTTAATTATAAAGACTGAGAAAAGAAGGTCAGCTGAGGTGCTGGTGCAGATTTCCTGACAGCTCTAGTCGACTTCTGGCTCTTCTCCACAGTTGTAAATAAGAATTCATTTTTTTAGAATATATTTTTTAGGGTGTCCATTGTTATGTTTGTATCTGTCTGTTTGTATCTGTGGTCAACACAGTGTGAAATGAATATCCTAATAATAATGTTATTCCAGGCAGAGAAAGAAACGAGGTGCATTGACTGTGTGGATTAATATTCACAGGATCCAACGACTGGCAAGAGATCCTGAGAGGCAGACTTCCAGTTAATTAGCTGTAGTTTCCCTTCATTACTGAGTGTGTGTGTGTGTGTGTGTGTGTGTGTGTGTTCTTGTTTTTCCTACATAGTGAGGACCAGAACACGTTTTTAACCAACAGAGTGAGGACATTTTTGCAAAGTGAGGACATTTCGGCCGGTCCTCTCTTCTTTAAAGGTTTCTTTTTGAGATTTCAGACTTTGTTTTAAGGGTTAAAGGTCACATGATAATGATAATTAACTGAAACTGTATTTTGTGGTTACAAAACTAACTGAAATTATAGTGAAAATGTCCTTCGTTTTCATCTTTGTCAACTTTTTCATACATAATGAAGATGGATCAGACAAAGGAAATAAAGGCAAAATTTACTGTGACCTCTTTTAATCTCCCACCCAACAAATACCCCATTACAACAAACTAAAACTAATAAAAACTAAACTAAAACTCACTCTAAAAACTCATTAAAACTAACTGAATTTGAAAACAAACATTCACAACAAAATTAAAACTGAAACTAATGACAAATCCAGAACTATTATAACCTTGCAAGGGAATTCACTGTTCCAATGAGGGTCCTCACAAAGATACAAGTACAAGAATGTGTGTGTGTGTGTGTGTGTGTGTGTGTGTGTGTATATTCTGTCTCGGTATGTCAGACTGAGCAGCACCAACTGGCAGGTAATGTGAAGGGCCAGTCAACAGAAACACAAACATGGAAACTCTAAGAAGGAATCTTTCCCTTTACACCTAATCGTGTCTCGTGGAAAAATCTCAAAGCTTTTCATTCAGATGTGGTTCACTGTAGGACTCTCAGAGTCTTAGACTCTCAGGCCCAGTTTACACCAGGACGCTCGCGGGTAAAAACGACAAAATATTTTATGTGAAGTGCCTTTCGTTTAGACGGTGACGGCGTTTTTGGGGCTTAAAGACGCAAAAATGTGAAACCACCCTCCAAAGTGTAAAAGTGTAATCCTCTCCTCCGTAGCGTGTCGTCTACACTGACAAGACACAAAACTCTGATCTGATCTGCTCACGTCACGTATGTGTTTACGTCACATACATGCTCCAGGACAGGAAATAAAGAAACGTGGGATTATTTCCATGGTGGGACCTTCAAGCTGCTCTGGCAGCTCTAATAAACTTACAGGAGTCTTTCCACCAAATGTCCAGGATATGTACAGATAGTATTAGTGAACAGAGAAGGATCTGGAATTACCTCCATCACATTCTGGATGCAGCGATTGGTGGGAGGAGCCAGACGGCTGTGAACGAGACCTGGGAGATCTAGTGATGGAGGAGAACTTTGTGGAAGGAGGAGTAATGGCCAAAAAAAAGGCACAAAATGGCCAAAGACACAAAAAGACGCAAAATAACCAAAAAAGACACAAAATGACAAAAATAGACACAAATTGACCAAAAAACATGCAAAATAACCCAAAAAGATGCGAAATAACTGAAAAAAAAGCAAAATTGCCAAAGAAAGACAAAAATTGACCACAAAATTACCAAAAAAGACACAAATTGACAAAAAAAAGACGGAAATTGACCAAAAAAGATGCAAAATAACCAAAAAAGATGCAAAATTGCCAAAGAAAGACAAAATTGACCACAAAAAGACACAAACTGAAAAAAAAAAGACACAAATTGAACATAAAAGACACTAAATTACCAAAAACAGCCAGACGGCTTTGGAGGAGACCTGGGAGATCTAGTGATGGAGGAGAACTTTGTGGAAGGAGTAGCTGATGAAAATGTGTGGCGTGAAAACTTCTGCATGCCCAAAGATGCTCTTATGGCTTTAAGTGATGCCGCCTGGCTGCATACAATCACATTTCACACACTTTTGCGTCACCGTATGCAGCAGATTTCCTCCTGAAAACGCTCGTCCAAACGAGGAATAAAAAGTGAAGACGAGACGCCACTTTTGCGTCTTCTGTTCAGACCGTCCTCGTGTGAACGGAGCCTGAGACTTTTCTTTTTAGCTGCTGTGGGACAGACTCACCTCGATGATGTAGAGGACGATGTTCTTGTAGAAGCAGTACAGGATACACTTGGCTACACGGTTGTAGTTCCAGGCTCCGTGCACCAGCAGCAGATTCTTCAAGTATTTGAACTGTGTGGGAGGAAAAGGACAAGATGAATGAATAGCCAACGTCTGTGTACAGCAGTAGTTCCCAACCTTTTTGAGTCGCGACCCCCAATTTAACATGCATGTTGTCCGTGACCCCCGCTCACTGAACACAATCTCACACGCACAGTTCAGATCACCCAAAAAAGAAACAAAATGGCCAAAAAAGACACAACTTGACCACAAAATGATCCAAAAAAGACACAAAATGACCAGAACAGACACAAAATGACCCAAAAAAACCCCAAAATTACAAAAAAAAGACACAAAATGAATAAAAAGACACATATGACCAAAAAAAACAAACAAAATGACCAAAAAAGTCACAAATTGACCACAAAATGATCAAAAAAAGACACATAATGACCAGAAAAGACACAAAATGACCAAAAAATACACAAAATGACCCAAAAAAGAAACAAAATTACAAAAAAAGACACAAAATGACTAAAAAAGACACAAAATGACAAAAAAAGAAACAAAATGACCAAAAAAGTCACAAAATGATCAAAAAAAGACACCAAAAAAAGACACAAAATGACCAGAAAACACACAAAATGAACAAAAAAAACACACAAAATGACCAAAAAATATACATTAAGTGACCAAAAAGACTAAAACACATTAACACATGAACACTTTAACACAGTGGAGACAGAGCTGACTTCCAAAATGATTTGGCGACCCCCAGAAATCATCTGGCGACCCCAGTTGGGGTCCCGACCCCAAGGTTGAGAATAGCTGGTGTACAGTATTCTGTCTAATGGTTCCTCATCATCAGAGATCAGAGCTGGAACACTGAAGCAGTTACAGCAACTTCAAGATTAAAGACAGCAGCCGTGTTTTGTCTCCCCCAGCAGACTGATGAGGCTTTGTGGCCAGAGACTTTCACTAACACATTCCAGAAATGTCCAGTTAAAGACTGTAAGATCCAGCTTTGAGCTGCTGAAAACGGAGGAGTTCATATGGGGGTATTGGTCTCCAGGGGCTCAGCGTAATAGTTAAATGGCTTTATAATGATTCCACCATTTAGGGACCGGGGTGAACTTGAAATTTCAGTGCAATTTCTGTCTGATAAGTGTGATTACACTGGAGGCAAGTCATCTTAGGAACCAGTACAGGACTTAAACAAAGAACACAATCTTCTTCCCATCTTATAAGATGTCTCTGAATCATATTTGACCTAATACCAATGGAATCTAACACACAGATTTAAATGTAAAATGGATGATTTTTTAAAGATCTGGGTCTTTAAATATGCTGGTAAACAACTCACAACTATTGTATTAAAAGGGATGATAGATGGCAATGAGGGAAACTGGTTAACTGATGTTTTTGGGTTATAAGGAAGGACATTAATTTACTTATTATTTTTAATTATCAAAAAAAAAATAGCTTTCTCTCAAAATGGAAATTGAGATTTTTGGAAAAATTGTTTTTTTTATTTTTTATTTTTAAGGACTCTTCACTTTTTTTTTGCAGATGTGTATTTGCTACATCACTGTCAATTGTAATGGGACAGAGCATTTTCATTGTATTGTCTGTATTACGTAATAAGTAATTGGATATTTGTTTTCTGTGGCCACAGTGTGTTGTTTGTTGTTTTTGTCTATGTTGGAAAATGCAATAAAAAAATAAAATAAAAAAATGTCTCTGAATCAAGACTAGGACGTAGGATGAAGGACACTTTTTGTTTATTTGAAGGCCTTCTCGTCTTTCAGCATCACCACAGTGTTCTTTGGTGTGATGACATCACGGTGGCGTCCCCCCTGGTCGTCTGACCCCCAAACATCAAACATCAGTTAACACAAACTTGAGCTGCTGACAGACAGAGAGCAGAGGAGCTCTTCACTCTCCACTTCAACAGATAACTCTCAGCTTTCATGTTAATCTGAGGAACCAATAATCTACAACAGCAAGGAGCTCATCTGGTCCTCTAGTAGGGCTGCTGCACGGCGTAGTTAAAAAACTGGCATTATGATATATATTTTTTAGGGCCTCGGGGCAATCGCACCGAGCACTGGTCCCATACAGCAATATCTGTAGGGACCAGTGCTCGGGGCGATTTACGTCGCGAAAAACTGCCCAAAATTTTGCATTGAAGTGAATGGGACGGCCAACAAAAAATGAGCGGAAAAGAACAATAATTGGAGATTTTTAAACGTCTACTTCTCCGGCATGATTTCACCTAGAGACTCCATTTAAACTTTAAACAGTAGACACAAGTCTTGTGTATCGGTGTATTAATCCACGTTTCGATAGGTCATATAGTTTTTTATCAATCCCTGTTCAATGACCATGATCATTTTAGGAGAAATTCTGAGATTATAATGGGTGTGTATTGCACGGAATGTTCGTGTCACAGTGTGTGACATCATCGCGAGTGTAGAGGGAGAGAAAAAACTGTCAAAAAATAAATTTGAAAACTGCGCTCCAGGCCGCAAATTCCACTCTACAGAAATAATTTATACATAGAAACGTAGGAAAATTAGTCTTCTCCCTCACAATCCTCTGGTAAAGCTGTCAGAGTTATAGTTTGGGCGTAGGACGCACAGATGATCCACCAACACCACCAATAGCCTCATTGGCTTCCATATTAAAAACGGAGAGAAAAAGGGAGATGTAACAGTTTTTTTAGATCGCTCTAACAAAGCTATTTTTTCATTTTTCTTAAAAAAAACCATATGTAGACGTTCAGGAAGAACTCGGGACGCTCGAGGTGAAGTCAGATCAATGATAGGTATTATGGTTTTGCCAAAAATGCTTTCTGTTCGAGGCCAGAAAATCTGTCCACCTCTGGACAATACATGTGCAGATGAGGTGACCTTAAAGAGATGAAATAGTATAAACGCGCTCTAAACAGTCGATATGCAAGAGTTATGGACATGACCTGAATTATTTAGCTGAGCTTGATATTGTGATTATTGTGACAGGTCCACAGAGGACACACTGAGGACTGTCTGCTCTCCATCTCTGGGCACTATAAACCTTTCCAAGCCGACCCAGAGCTGGTCACGGTCCCCGCTATGGAGGAAATGTGCCTGGTGAGGACCATGAAGGGATCCTCTGGACCTCACCCATTTAGAACTGTAAAAATATTTCCAGTTCATTAGGAAACTGTGGCGGGTTTACCTAATTACCTAGCTCGTAGGTAACTAATTGGAAACACTGGGGAAAATGAAAACGGTGCAAGGTTTTCTTGTATGATGGCGTGTTTAACTTGACGTTGCACATCCTGATATTTGACCATTGCACACAGTGATGTCAACGCTGAAACGATATACTCTCAAACATTAATTCAAATCATGGAGAGGAATAGAAAAACAAGTTACTCAACTTCCGAGGATTCAGTTTGCAGTCTGCAAATTACAGTTAATGTACCGTTACGCCAATATATGGAAAACACCAGTGGAAGTCTGGAGGTGCAATTTAATTTGATGCTGGGACACAAACTAAATGGATTATAAGAGGCCACCTGTCTCTGAGAGAAACACACTTTTACATGTCATGTGGATTGAAGGGGGCACTTAAGACAAACCCAAGTCTCTTGAATGGTAATTACGCTCTGAAGCACAGAGAGCGCTCTGTGTTTTAGTCAACTATTGGTTTCCCTGAAGCCCCGCGGCTGTAATAGAAACATGATGGACTGAGTGGCGTGCTGTGTAGAAACAGAGCCGTGATACAGGAGCTCTGCAGCTTTTGTTGCTTATGAATATCACATATCCATGCAGAGTTTCAGACCAACTGGTTACCAGCGAACCAGTCAAGTGTTTAAGTAGCATTCTGCTGGATCTGTTCCTGTACGGAGGTGTTTGGAGTCAGGTGTCAACAGATGCTGTTCTACAGGTGTTACTACTTCACTCTTTAAGCTAAAACCCTCACAGACATACGAGCTATTGTTACCTGGAACAATGTGCTAAGCTATCGCTAACATGTTTAACACTTGAGACCACAATGACAGGACGGGCAATCTGACTTTCACAAGATAGAAATGGGCATTGATTTCCTCTGAGGACATGCACCTGCATCCTCACAGCAAACAGATTTTGTTTTTATTTATAAAATCACATTTTAACACTGCAAACGTCGAAATCTGTTCTTCTACTCTAATGGTTTTCATTCTATGTCATTCTATGTATTCTAGCACTTTAAAACATTATTAAAAACCTATTTATTCTCCTTGGCGTTCAGTCCCAGCTAGGCAAGAATCCTTGGCTTTCTTTTTACTTTTTTACCCTTTTATTTGTCTTTTGTATCTCTAACTCTGTTTTGGATTGAGTTTTTATTACTATTTTATTCTATTTTATTTTATTGTTTTACTGTTTTTAGTATTTTATTCTTTTTATTGTTTTTATTTATACCCAGTTGTGTATGATTTATTCTATTTTAATAACTGTACAGCACTTTGGTCAACTGAGGTTGTTTTTAAATGTGCTCTATAAATAAACTTTGACTTGACTTGACTATGTTAATAGTTTAGCTTAGGTGTCAGTGTCTGAATATTTGTATTGTTGTTCCAAAAAAATAACTTTTCACAACTGTTCATTTCACTGTTTTTATCTCTATAAATCTTGAACATTAGCTTCTGTTAATCTTGTTTTTATATTATTAGCAGTTTATCAGCTGAACTGGAAGACTTAAGGGCAGCATCAGTAGGATTTTCTTTCAATACAACAAATATTTACTCATCCAGAAATGTACCCATGGCATATATTTTTCTCTTTTCATTTTGTTGTGTTCAGGACAGTTTTTGGTGTCAGCCTTTGGGCCACTGGGTGTGTCGCTCCCAGTGAGCGCTGAACTAAAAAAATATAAAATGGCTGACTCAGCAAATATAGAGAGGGGAAATGCAAAGACAACAACAACAACAAAAAAAGAAAAACTGCATAACAATCCACAAAGTGGATATAAAATGTCCTGACTCTCTCTGCCGTTCTATTTCTAGCCAAAGTTATTTTTCAAATGACAATCTACACATTTAAAACAATAAGTGGTAACTTAACCACTTGATGATTGTGTCTTCCAACAGCAAACTTTAGATCTGTGTGTAGAGTCTGTGTCTCACCTGGGCGATGGAGTAATCAGAGGAGTTTGCTGCTTGCAGACCCTCGTTGCCTGAGATTCCCACCCCGACGTGAGCCGTCTGGATCATCCCCACGTCGTTAGC
This sequence comes from Centropristis striata, assembly GCF_030273125.1. Classification (NCBI taxonomy): domain Eukaryota; kingdom Metazoa; phylum Chordata; class Actinopteri; order Perciformes; family Serranidae; genus Centropristis; species Centropristis striata. The sequence continues at coordinate 38,031,536 of NC_081528.1, forward strand.
TCCGTCACCGATGGCCAGCGTGATCACCTTCACCTGCTTCTTCACCATCTCCACCACCTCCGACTTCTGGAGAGGAGAAACTCTGGAAGGAGCAGCAGCACAGACATTATCTCACAACGGGGTTTTAATGGAATGAGGCACTGGTTTTGCTGTTAATGAGGCAAAATCAGCTGTGGTTAAATTGGAACTACAACAGAGAGTTATACAAAGACAAGACATACATTATACTGAAGAATAGATTTAGTGTAGGTCAGTATAATCAGGTTGGACACAACATAATATTCATTGTTGAGATCAGCAAAAAGGGCCATTTTGTGCAGAATATTTCTTAAAGAATGACTCAGGTTACTAGTTTCTGGGGGGCAGAAAGAAGAAAGCTCTTGTAAAGAGCATTTAATCCACAGTGGCAGCTTCTGACTTTACTGGCTGCCATATAAAACACATGTTTAATGGCAGGAATGTTTCTTTCTGTTGCCTCCTGGCAGAGCTGCTTGGAGTGTTGCTTTGTCTTATGCCACAATAATGACTCACATAAAGTAGGACCTGCAGATACAGGTGTAATATAACAACAATACTTTAAACCTCTCGACACAAACATGCATCCTATTTAGTTAATGACTGTGACCGATTATTATTATTATTACCTCTAAAACCAATCGATGGCAGCATCGAAATACCTCAAACCATACAACTTTATAATTCTGATCCATCCCTTTAAAGAGCCATTTTCTATTAGTCAGTGTAAAAAAAACCTTTAACCCTTTATCTATCCGCTAAGGAACTATATATGGTCACTTCCACGGACGTCCAAAATGGCGTTGTTTCGCAGCCCAGTGAGGTCGGAGAACCATGTGACTTCTCTCAGCCAATCAGCTAATATTAGGCTATGTCACAGATAGTGACATCACACCATTGGACCAATCAGCAGCAGCCATGAGCGTTTCTAACTTCCCTCTTTCAGTACGGCTTTTTTACACCTCCTGCTATTATATATTATATTATATATGTTATATTGTTATATATCTACATAAATGACAAATATATAAATATATACATGTACATTTAACAACAACAATATACATTTAACAACATAAAAATCAATGTTCCTTTAAGTTTATATGTGACTTTCCTATATTTTTATGCATACACCTTTTTAAAAATGTTTTACCCAAGACAGGCGAGGAACCATATATGGTCACCAAGGTTATTATAGTTAACGAAAACTAATGAAATAACGAAAACTAGAATTGAAAAAACATTTTCGTTAACTGAAATAAAAATAAAAACGGGAGTTTTTAAAAAAACGATAACTAACTGAAACTGTATTTTGTGGTTACAAAACTAACTAAAACTAACTAAAATTATAGTGAAAATGTCCTTAGTTTTCGTCTTTGTCAACGTTTTTCATCCGTAAACCTTTTTGGTTGATATGAAATCTATTTCATCTATCTGGTTTTATGACTTAATAAACTTATTGGGGCTGAGATGGATCAGACAAAGGAAATAAAGGAAACATTTATTGTGACTTTATTGAATCTGGCACCCAAATAATACCCCATTACAAAACAACTAAAACTAACACTAAAACTAATAAAAAACTAAACTAAAACTAAGCATTTTCCAAAAAATAAAACTAATCAAAACTAGCAAATTCACTCCAAAAAACGAATTAAAACTAACTGAATTTGAAAACAAAAATTGACAACGAAATTAAAACTAAAACTAATGAAAAATCCAAAACTATTATAACCTTGATGATCACTTCATTGATCTTGATTTTCAACAAAAAAATGTTAAAATATTTTTAAAAATGTCACAAATGTAAAAAAGTATTGTAGTGTCCTGCAATGACACTTAAGGGTTGAAATTGTGAATTTTCCAAGTATTTCAATGAGTGCCTGATAACGGGTTAAATCTACTTTGTACCATAATAACACAAAAAAAAATCTTCAAAGAGGGCAAATAGTTTTGGAGGTGATGTACCAACAGTAAAGCTGGCACTGACGATGCCTGTCTGGGGATTTCTACTATAAAGAATACCTGTTATATTCTTGTTTACTGCTCTAAGTCCTCTATAAGACCTTTGTTACTGCTCCATTAAGGAGAGCCAATCAGCAGGAAGCACTGGGACACATCTATAACTCCTCTTTTACAAGACTTCTAACTTTAACTTGATGAAGTCTGCAGCCTCCCACACAGGAGCTTCTTCTGAGAGTTCTGGAGGAATGTCCAGTGCAGAAAGTCTCCAGAGATGATGTCGTAAACTTCACGTCTGTCTTATGGTGTGAAATTGTTAATGTTTATGTTCTCCGTGGTTTAAGAGGCCTCATTCATCTCTGCGTGTCTCTTAGTGCCTGCAGAGCGTGCACCAGGCAGAGGCAGGTAGCGGAGGGGGAAAAATAAATACAAAAATGTGACGTAATGCACCGAGTCATAAGGTTTGCTGTTGTTCTGAAAACATGGTGCTGGTTTCTGGCCCCGGACCCCGTCATGGCTGCTTGAGTACTTAAGTACTTCCTATTATTTATACGGCCTGGCCAGGTCAACACAGTACCTGCACAATGTTGAAAGTGGCCATTTAAATTTACAACTGTCACACTTTTTAAACTGCAATCGTAAAAACACTCAGTGACCTTTGTGGCAAAGACATAATACAACTTTGTAGTTCAACCAAAGAGCTTTTAGTTTCATTTAAGTCCAAACATTACACTGTAAAAAATAATCTGTTTAATTTACGGTAAAAGCTTTGGTTGCCAGAACTTCATCGTAAAAAATACAGTGAGTGGATTTCCTATTCTAAATTTAAATGTAAATATCAGCAAAAACTGTAATTTAGACTGAGTAGTCCCTTTAATTTTAGGGTAATTGTGTCATTCATTCACACATCATGGTATTTCTCCATAAATTTTGCATGAAAATGTTATATTTTTACAGCAAAACTGTGTGTTTCCTACAGTTTATGACGGAAAAAAGTAAAGGTTTTGTGCCATTCTTTGATTTACGGTAATTAAAAGTGTCTAATATGGTGATATAACATTTTTAATTTTACACCCTATTTCTGATGTATTTGACAGAGTTTTACTGTTATTTCTACAAACATTTTTTACAATGTACTTACTTTCAGCACCTCTTTTGTGTGGATATCTTTCACTTTTCAGTTTTACAATGTTGTAAAATCTTCTTTGGATTCGGGGCGATTGGTCTAACAAAAAACACACTATTTTATGACTTTGTGAAAAATGGAAAAATAATTTCCCATCTCCATTTTTTTATGATCTGCTGCATTTAAGTGGACACTTGAAATGCTCTTTAGCTGTTAGTTGAGTATTAAACATGCATTTTGTGTTTTCAAGTGCAGAATCAGGTCTCAGCAGTAAGAACATCATCTTTCATTCTGGCCAGTGGAGTTTATTGTCTCTGCTTTTTTTTTTTATTGTTCCAGGAGTAAATCTTACCTGCAGCATATGACAGCTTTACAGGACAGGGCGAGGTCCAGGAAGTACTGCCGCACGCCGAATGTGAGAGCGTATTTCAGGGTCTTGCCGTCAATAATGAGAGCGAAGTCGTTTTCCTTGTAGAGGGCGTCTCCCAGCAGGCCACAGTGGTGGCTCAGCGTCTCTCTGGTTCTCTGTGTGACGGGAAACACGTCATCAATGTTAGTTTAAGTCGTGTAATTAATCATTATAGTTTCAGGCCTGTAGTGGTAAAGCTGGTGAAGGAGATAGGAACTGTTCTAGATAACGTTTGCTGTTTTAACCCTGCTGGGTTGGTATTCTAATAATTGTGATTTATTAATGTCAAAGGCAGAAAAGGCATTCAAAGTGGTTTGTTGTTTCCTGAAAAAGTATTTTAAATGTCTTAACATACACTACCGGTCAAAAGTTTTAGAACAGCCCAATTTTTCCAGTTTTTTATTGAAATTCAAGCAGTTCAGGTCAAATGAACAGCTTGAAAGGGTCCAAAGGTAAGTGGTGAACTGCCAGAGGTAAATAAAAAAAGGTAAGCTGAACCAAAACTGGAAAATAATGTACATTTCAGAATTATTATTAAGTCATTTTGTGTCTTTTGGTGTCTTTTTTTGGTCATTTTGTGTCTTTTTTTAGTCCTTTAGTCCAACATAAAATGTGATTTTGAATCTTTTTTTTATTTTCAAAACACTATCATGCTCAATAAAGAATTTTAAATGTTGCAAATGTGCATTCATTTCAGCGTACACTGAGACATTAAACTGCATCATTTTCAATTAAATTCTGGAAAAGTTGGTGTGTTCTAAAACTTTTGACCAGTAGTAAAATATTATATTTTTTTGTGGGAGCATAAATCAATTAAGTGCCTGTAAACATCTATGAATAATTGATTAATAATGTTTGTTTAGTAAATAGATATTATTTATGGGTGACTGATCGCTATAAAATGATATAGTGCAAGATTTTTTATTTTTTTTAAATATATCGTGTGCTTCATTAGCAACATTTCAATAGACCATTACAGAAATAACTGCATATGTTACATCATTTATTTATTTATTTTATTTTTTTCTTCTTCTGCAATTTCACAACTTTTGGATTCTTTGGTCTCAGTCCCAAAAAAGTTTCTGGGTCTGGAAGTTTCTAAGCTACGGCTTTAGAAAAAACAAACTATCCTTAAATGTTTTTGTTAGTTGTAACTTTCTCTTCATAATTTGCACACGTATTAACTCAAGGGTTGTGATTTATGGAGAATAGGAATGATTGGTGGTGAACCACAGTCCTGTCTCTGGAAAACAAGATCTAAACTTCTAAAAAAGAGCTCCTAAACAAATTACCAACTTACATAATTTAACTATCAGACCTGAAGCTAGAAGTTAATCAAAGCCGTTCTCAGGCTGGATCACATTATCTCCTTTTGGAAAACTCCCGACTTTGAAAGGCTGCTGTAAGATTTCCTGCTTCTGACGCACTTTAAATATTGCTTCCCTGATGGCATTGGGCAATTTTTAAATTATTAGGTTATAGTAAAGTAATTGTTTTAATTAATGACTGTTTAAATAATGTTGATGTTCATGTTCTCATTGTCTGTCCTACTTCTCTAAACATTTTTCTTGCTTTTGTTTTGTTTTTACATGTTATTTTTGTCTTTTCTGTTGTCTTAAATCATCTGGATATATATATTATAAGTATATAAAGGTTGAATCAGAAGATCCTGCATGTAATCTGTAATATTTAGTAATGGGATGCATAGGAAAATCTTCCATCCCTGGATTTTTAAAGTCTAACAATAAAACACAACTGTTTGTGTGATTACATTGTGCAGTTGAACACCAGAATGATCAGAAGGATATATCATATAAAGAGTGTAAATGTTCATCTGGTCTCTAGTTCACATTAGAGTTAAATAGATGAGACAGATCTGTCCACTAATCCCAGCAGCTGCTCTTGATATTGTAGATATTTATTATGTTTCCAATGCTTATTACAGTCAGAGCCCAGCCATGAGGTGATAACACAGAGAATGGGTGTTTGCTTATACAGTCTATAGGATCTGTGACGATGAGTGATGATGAAGAGCCATAAATATGAGACTGACAGGAGGATTTACTGTCCTGGTGCAGGGACATGTGGGCTGGATGGATAGAGAGGTGAGGTCATCACTGTATTCATCATTCAATCATCTTCTCACAGATGGTGAAGCCATCAGGAATAAAACCAGTTTCAGAGTGTTAGCGTTAGCAGGTTCACCGCTACAGCGTTTATTCACTGGACCAGAAAACGGTTACAAATCAACTCGCCTCAGGTCAATCTGTACAACCTTGATTTAAAACAGTTTGGATCTAAAACGTAAATTAAATGGAATTTGATCATCTTTTGTGATATATGTTCAAATAAAAAACTGGTGTAGTTTTGGTCTTGTTTTAGACACATGCTACACAAGCACAACTGCAGAAACCACAGGACGGCAGCGTTCAGATGAAGCCTTTTGGTTTTACACTTGTTCTGTTATAGGTTATATATATATATATATATATATATATATATATATATATATATATATATCCTACCAACTGATCTGCTTTTTTTTTTTACTTCTTAAGTGTCCTTGTTCTATTCTGTGTTTTTTTTCTATTGTTGTTTTTATTAATGCTACCTCAGTATTTTATTTTATTCTATTGTATTCTATTATTCTTATTGTTTTATTGTTATTGTACTTGAATACCGGACTGCTGTGACAACCGAATTTCCCTTCGGGGATGAATAAAGTAATCTATCCATCCATCCATCTATCTATCTATCTATCTATCTATCTATCTATCTATCTATCTATCTATCTATCTATCTATCTATCTATCTATCTATCTATCTATCTATCTATCTATCTATCCATCTATCCATCTATCCATCCATCCATCCATCCATCCATCCATCCATCCATCCATCCATCCATCCATCCATCCATCCATCCATCCATCTAGATGTTATATTTCTTTGGTCTAACTCTAATCCTTTCCCCTTCATCAGGACAGGTGGGTTTAAAGAGATCAATGGTAAAACCGGTTCATTTTTGTGACTTATACATTTTCCGAATTTCATACATTCTGATTTTAATTACATGTTACACAGCATCCCGTCCAATACAAACTCATTTAAATATCAACAATAGTTGTTATTTGATTTGCAAATGAGTTGCTGTCGGCTGTTTAACCCTTTATCAGGCAAAGAACTATATTTGGTAACTTCAGGTAATATTTAGAGAAAAAAGTTGCAGATTTAAGAGATTAAAGTGGCAAATCTACAAGAAAAAAAGTCGCAGATTTAACAGATTTAAAGTGGCAAATTTGTGCGAAAAAAGTCGCAGATTTACGTGAAAAAAGTGTGAAAAAAGCAACTTTTTTCTCCCAGATTCACCACTTTAAATCTGCACCTTTTTTTTCTCGTAGATTTGCCACTTTAGTCTCATAAACTTTTTTCTCAAAATATTATTTTCGTATGTTTTTTTTTTACACATTCTGGCTTTATGTAATATCCTCCAATATTCTCTAGGGTTGAAATTTGGAATTTGCAAGTATTTCAATGAGTGTCCTATTAAGGGTTAAAGTGGTGAATCTGGGAGAAAAAAGTAGCTTTTTTCCCACTTTTTTCTCGTAAAGCTGCGACTTTTTTGGCGTAGATTTGCCACTTTAAATCTAGTAAATTTGCAACTTCTTTCTCGAAATATTACCTGAAGTTACCAAATATAGTTCTTTGCCTGATAAAGGGTTAAGGAACGTCATCAACATTTTTGTAGAATGTTGACATGCCTTTATAAAGAAACCTTTTTTACATGCCTTGTTCTCAGAGTAGACACAGTTGGAGTTTTATCCACATCCTCAACCATCAACCAGCTCTGCTCCTGTTTCTAGAATAACTCAAAGGCTCACTAGCGCTTCAGCTCATAAATTGTGTTTTTGCCCGATCGGTATTGCACATGTGCAGCTTCCAACAGAGATGAGAAGAAGAAGAGATGGCTCACGACTATTTTTTTGCTTTTTGAACAATATTTTAATGAGTTATTTACCACTTGCCTGATCAGGTGAGTTGATAGATATATTAGCCCAACTTGGCATTTTACTTGTCAATCAAGCAATCCTCATTGATGAGGTGGATACGACATTTATGTTTTCAGTAAAAATCTAAAATAGCATGGCTTCAAAAGTAAAATAATATACACTACTGGTCAAAAGTTTTAGAACACACCAACTTTTCCAGAATTTAATTGAAAATGATGCAGTTTAATGTCTCAGTGTACTCTGAAATTAATGCACATTTGCAACATTTAAAATTCTTTATTGAGCATGATAGTGTTTTGAAAGTAAAAAAAAGATTCAAAATCACATTTTATGTTGGACTAAAGGACTAAAAAAAGACACAAAATGACCAAAAAAAGACACCAAAAGACACAAAATGACTAAAAAAAGACACAAAATGACCAAAAAAAGACACAAAATGACTAAAAAAAGACACAAAATGACCAAAAAAAGACACAAAATGACTTACAAAGACATGAAAAGAATTCAAAAATGGACAAAATAGCCCAAGACTCCATAGAGTTAAGTTGTTAACCCATTTCTTGTTCCCTGAAAAAGGCCTACTTGTATAATTCTGAAATGTACATTATATTTTACAATTGGGGTGTTCTAAAACTTTTGACCGGTAGTGTATAATAGAGGTACTTCCTGCCATGAAATAACCATTTATGTTGGTGTAGTAATGTTGTCCAGGTGCAAACTGTGAAATGACGCTTTAGTTTTTTTGTTTTTGTAATAGATAAACTTACATGAGAGGATACACAAAGCAATGATGCAATGCAAGCTATCAAAGCTAATGTGCCATGCAGATGCTCCAACAGCTGTAATCATTAGAAAACAGTCACCATTAGCATTAGCATTAGCATTAGCGCCTGGTGCTGAGGTCAGATATGTCAAAAGAAGTGAGATTGTACCAGCGGGACCAAGGCAACTTTGTTTCGCTTGGCATAACAAAACTCTGAAACCTCAGCTTAAAGGAAATATTTGGAGAAAGAGGCTTTACGTTTCACAAAGCAGGAGAAGGAGAGGAGAGACACGCAGAGAAAGAGATGATGGATTAACAGAGGAGAGAAACCCAGCAAGAGGATACAAGCAGAAAGCAGCTGCCACGACTTAACCATCCCTGGTGGGGTCTAACACAGCACGAGATGCCGAGTGGGCAGGCGTGTGTGTGTGTGTGTGTGTGTGTTCTTGTACTTCCTACATAGTGAGGACCAGAACACGTTTCTAACCAACAGAGTGAGGACATTTTTACAAAGTGAGGACATTTCGGCCGGTCCTCACTTCTTTAAAGGCTTTTTTGAGATTTCAGACTTTGTTTTAAGGGTTAAAGGTTACATGATAATGATAATTAACTGAAACTGTATTGTGTGGTTACAAAACTAACTAAAATTATAGTGAAAATGTCCTTCGTTTTTGTTTTCGTCAACTTTTTTCATACATAATGAAGATGGATAAGACAAAGGAAATAAAGACAAAATTTACTGTGACCTCTTTTAATCTCCCACCCAACAAATACCCCATTACAAAACACTACAACTAACACTAAAACTAATAAATACTAAATTAAAACTAGCAAACTCACTCTAAGAACTCATTAAAACTAACTGAATTTGAAAACAAAAATTGACAACAAAATTAAAACTAAAACTAATGAAAAATCCAAAACTATTATAACCTTGGCAGGGAATTCACTGTTCCAGTGAGGGTCCTCACAAAGATAGAAGTACAAGAATGTGTGTGTGTGTGTGTGTGTGTGTGTGTGTGTGTGTGTGTGTGTGTGAAGCCCTGCTTGTGATATCTATATTCAGGACAAAACGTTAAATCCTTTCCATCTCAGTTACAGAGTGAGTTTAGATGACACCTCAGTGTGTGTGTGTGTGTGTGTGTGTGTGTGTGTGTGTGTGTGTGTGTGTGTGTGTGTAGGTGTTTATGTATGAGAAAGAATTCACTTTGCTTGAGTCCTGATCTATTCATCACACAGTGTGATAAGCAAAGTTTACCGTTTCCTCAAGTAGGACGGCTATTTCCCCCTAATTTCCACTGAGGAATGTTAGCGCTAATGCTACGTGTCTCCTCCTAAAGCCTCTTTGTTATGGCTATAATGAGCAGTTTAGCCTATGTGACTAGCTAGTGTTTGGCTTAGGAGCGGGTATGTGCTGTCCATTCAGAAAGCACTAGAGCTTCCCATCAGGACTGAGCTCTATTGTTGATATAGACTCTTGAGTGATGTAGCCAACAGGACGTGACACTCATCATGTGGAATCTGGACATTTGTATGGATGTAATGTCATCATCTGTCTTAGACTTGAAGCCACCCACAAAGGAGACCTTTGACCTCAGTTAGAAGTATGAGGACTCGTGCTTTACAGTTACTTTACTGACCGAAGTCTCTCTGGGGGACACCGTAATGCCTCTCTGTGCTGTAAATCATGTTTTGGAACCTGTTTTCACTGGATTATAATGTTTTTTTGCTTTAATTTATAATTACAAAGTAAATGATGATAATACAATGTAACGATTATAGAAGAAAGACACCATCTGCGTTTAGATCGATCACTGTGAAGTTCTGTCTGCCACCAGGTACGATCTCTAGGGAAAATAATGACTCGATTAAGGGCACAAGAACCAATATGGCTGCCTGGTAGCTATCATATACACTACCGGTCAAAAGTTTTAGAACACCCCAATTTTTCCAGTTTTTTATTGAAATTCAAGCAGTTCAAGTCAAATGAACAGCTTGAAAGGGTCCAAAGGTAAGTGGTGAACTGCCAGAGGTAAATAAAAAAAGGTAAGCTTAACCAAAACTGGAAAATAATGTACATTTCAGAATTATACAAGTAGGCCTTTTTCAGGGAACAAGAAATGGGTTAACAACTTAACTCTATGGAGTCTTGGGCTATTTTGTCCATTTTTGAATTCTTTTCATGTCTTTGTAAGTCATTTTGTGTCTTTTTTAAGTCATTTTGTGTCTTTTGGAGTCCTTTTTTGGTCATTTTGTGTCTTTTTTTTGTCATTTTGTGTCTTTTTTTGTCATTTTGTGTCTTTTTTTAGTCCTTTAGTTCAACATAAAATGTGATTTTGAATCTTTTTTTTACTTTCAAAACACTATCATGCTCAATAAAGAATTTTAAATGTTGCAAATGTGCATTAATTTCAGAGTACACTGAGACATTAAACTGCATCATTTTCAATTAAATTCTGGAAAAGTTGGTGTGTTCTAAAACTTTTGACCAGTAGTGTATATGTTACATATGTATTTTATTGAAGACTCAGATTCAGATTCAGAGCCCCTACTGGAGGAGATCAGCACGTCCTTATACCTAAAAGCAACAGTTGCAGCCTTAAACATGCTAATTTTGTGAAATGGTTGCAGTTTCAACAAAACTACCTCCCCTAAGGTTAGAGCAAGAAAGCACATGTTCATAAATAAAAACTAAAAAAGCACATGTAACTGCCAGAAGTATGTAGTTGTGATGATAACATAAAGTTAAGTTACTAGCGGTGCTAAGCTGCCTTCTTTAATATTGTTACTGCTGATCTATGATGGTTTCTAGTTTGAATTGGGAGTTATTGCTGTGTTTTGCCTTGTTAGACAGTAGCCAGGCTGTGTTTCTATCACTACCGCCTTAATACAATAAAACCACTTGGAACGGCTATAGGAGGGTTGGTGGGAGTAGAAAAAGTTGCTGTTTTTTACAAAAAAAAAAAGAGAGAATAATCAGCCCCATCTATCTGTGACTGCACTTGATAAAGATTAATATACTAATACTCAATAAGCGCTGTTAGCTCTCCGGATGATTAAACACCCTGACTGGAAGACAAAGCTGTTCAAAATGACCTAATCCTACCTCTGGGACTCAGTTTCACTCTGGGAATGCAGTTCTAGTAAGATTTAGCATATGGGATGCAAGGTTATTATAGTTAACGAAATAACGAAAACTAGAATTGAAAAAAGATTGTCGTTAACTGAAATAAAAATAAAAACTAGAGTTTTTAAAAAAATGATACTAACTGGAACTGTATTTTGTGGTTACATAACTAACTAAAACTAACTAAAATTATAGTGAAAATGTCCTTAGTTTTCGTTTTTGTCAACTTTTTCATTCATAATTCAGTGTTTCTATTAGAACATGCAACACATGGTGAATATGTTCACTGAGACTGGGATGTTTACACTAGAACCAAAATACAAAACAGTTAATAACCTTATTGGGGCTGAGATGATAAACCAAAGGAAATAAAGGAAACATTTATTATGACCTCTTTGAATCTGGCACCAACATATAGCCCATTACAAAAAACTAAAACTAATAAAAACTAAACTAAAACTAAGCATTTTCAAAAACTAAAAACTAAACTAAAACTAGAAAACTCACTCTAAAAACGAACTAAAACTAACTGAATTTGAAAACAAAAACGTACAACGAAATTAAAACTAAAACTAATGAAAAATCCAGAACTATTATAACCTTGCTGGGACGTCTAAAACTCTGTCTTCCCTTTGATAAGCGTTTCTAAACTCAGCAAAGAGAAGAAATGCTCCAGTTACTCTGCTCTGCAGCAGGAGAGCTCTCAGAGCTACCAGTCCTCTGTTCTCTGGTTCTGTTCCCTGGTCCTCCTTAGTCCTGGTGCAGGGTTCTCCCATCGCGTTCTAACAAACTTTCTTATGTAAGCATCTGTTCAACCACAGCAGAATCAGAGCTGACATTTCAAAGAGCCGGTCCGCGTGCTTTATGAATGCACCGACCCCAAATTTCTACCTCGGCTTCATTTATCACGCTTAACGAGCGACTGACAGAGTGAAGGCCGTCCGTCATCACCCCCCCCAACGCCCCCCCGCTGCTCCCCTCCACCCTTTTTGTCCGACAAACTAAACCCAGAGGAGTTTCTCCTCCTCCGTCCTCCTGCTCAGCTTCCTCCTGCTGGAGTGCAGGGAGCTGATCTTTTCACTCTCAGAAACAACAGACAGGCTCTCCTGCCGGGGGGTCAACACTCCTCTCTGCTGGGGGTCTTACAGATGTTAAAGGCAGATTTGGGGTAAATGGCGGCTGTGAGTGCTGAGGCTCCCCGTGGCCTCGTCCTTTCAGCTCTCAGACAGCTTCTCTGCTCAGGGAGAGGTGATGAGCTCAGGGAACAGATACTTTAAGCTGAGACAGTTGAAGGGACAGAACAGCATTGAGAGGACAAAAAAACATCCTGTAGCTGCAGGAGAACAACTGGTTCAAACAAACAACTGGCAAAACATTAAAGTGTTAGCAGGTTTTTCTGTGTTTTTATCGTATTTGACACTGTTATTCTGTTTATAATAGATTTTACTATCCGTAGTAGTGGTCCACCGATACAGGTTTTTTAATGCCGATACCGATTATTTTGAGATCAGTCTTAACCGATACCCGATATGTGCTGCCGTTTTTTTTTTTTTTTTTTTAACATATATTTATTGGGTTTTGTGTTAATATAACAACATCCAACAACCAAAACTTCACAAATATATGGCAGCAAGGAAATAATAATCAAAATATCAATAATAGCTGCCGGTTTTTTTGGGCCGATTCTTGAAGCCGATATTGCCTTTTCTCCCTCCAGTTACATGATAAAAATGACACAATAATAACTAATGTTACACAAGTCTCAATTTAAACAAAAAAGAAACATTATTAACAAAACAAACAAAACATATGAACAGTTGGATATCAACAATGTGTATGTTGTTCTAGGCCTCAGATGATCCACATATTTATTATTATATATATGTTATTATTATATATTTGAGTGTTTCTCTTTTTTCTGGTATCAGCAGCAGCTCACCAGAGAATGGAGATGTTGCACCGAGCCTCGCCTGCTGTTAACTCAGTGAAACGGGATAATTGATCGCCGAACGAATGCACGTATCAGCCGACACCGATACAAGTAAAAAACGGAAGTATCAGCCGATATAAATCGACTGGCCAATATATCGTCTATCTCTCATCCGTAGCTCTGTTTGTTAAAGATATCTGCTAATTCTAACTAGAAGTTTTGAAGGAATGAGTCCTAAAACCAGAACCACAACCTAAATGTAGTATTTACTCCATTAAATCTACAGAAATGAAGAATATTCTGCTGAACAAAACCTGTTTAAAAATTGTTTATTTGCCTCACTTATTTAATTACCCCAAATCCATTGAAAAAACTCCCATTGACTCTTTGTAGTGGGAACAATGCTCCAGTAACTTACAAGTAAAGGAGTGAGAATATGGAATAACTGCAGAGATGAAATGAAATCATGCACAACAATTGTTAAGTTAAAAAGGCTTATTATGAAAAATGATACGCTAAAAAAGTACAGCTCGCAAGCTGGATGAGGACGTTCTTGTAACTGCCTTCAGTGTTTTGATTTGTTTGTTGTTTTTTTGTTTGTTTGTTTTCTTTGCAGGAGTAATAGAAATTCTCAGATCTAAGTTGTTTGATATACTATGGTTGACGAATAAGAAAATAAGTAAATAAATAATAATAATAATAATAATACATATTTATTTGACATTAAGTGGCTATATATAGAGATATAATTTCTTATTTTTGAAGTGTTGAGTACCAGGGGAGAGGCCTAGATAAGTATTTTATATTTCAGCCTACTCCCTTTTTTTTCGAACCAAAATGATAAAAGGAAATGCATATTGAATATTAAGTTAACTGGTTCTTATTTCTATCTTATTATTAAACGGGGCAGATGCATGTATATGTATAGGGCTTTATATACTGTATGTGTGTAAATGTTGATATGTTTATGTACATCTGTTTAATGGTGTCTATGTGAGTATGTGTATGAATATGTATATGCATCTAGCCTACGCTGTTTTAGTTTATGTTGTTTATTTTTTTCAGTTCGAAAAGAAGAAAATAATAAATGAAAAAAAAAAAAAGGTCTACAACAGGGGTCTCAAACTTAAATGACCTGGGGGCCGTTGGAGGCAGTATCAAAATCACCAAAAAAAAGACACAAGATTACTAAAAACAAAAGACACAAAATGACAGAAAAAAAGACAGAAAATGACAGAAAAAAAACCCCGAAATTACTTGAAAAAGACACAAAATGAGCAAAAAAAAAAGACACAAAATGACCAAAAAGAGACACAGAATTAACAAAAAAGACACAAAATTATTTTTTTAAGACACAAAATGACCAAAAAATACACAAAATTACTAAAAAAAAGACACAAAATGACCAAAAAAGACACATAATTATAAAAAAAAAAGACACACAATGACTGAAAAACACTAAATTACTTAAAAAAGACACAAAATGACTATAAAATACACAGAATTACCAAAAAGACCCAAAAAACATTTTTAAAAAGACACAAAATTACCAAAAAAAGTAGTTAAAGGGACCTTCCACACACAACACGGTAAAGTGCCATTCATATAAAACTCACATTAAACTTTCATATCAAGGTGAGGGCCACAAAATATCGTCACGAGGGCCGCAATTGGCCCGCGGGCCGCAAGTTTGAGACCCCTGGTCTACAACAACACGTCTTCCCTGCAGCGCTCAGAGTGGATCAGTTTCTACAAGAAGCAGCTGCTGTCAGAGTTACACTGCTTAGTTATTTAAAATGTTCACTACTATGACAACACCAAATGTTTTGGACTCAGTATTGAAAACTGATTGATGAATGACTAAAGACAAAGAGTTTTGTGTATTTTACAAGAAGCAGCAGTCAGAGTCCAAGACTCCATGAAACAAAGCTGAGCTTTAAGTGCTTTGGTGAGGTTTTCTGTTCTGTATGCACGGAAGTTTAATTGTGGATCAGCAAAATGTTAAATACTCACATCAAGCGTGTCCTCATTGATCACTAGCATGCCCATGTTCTTGGTCAGTAGTTTGCAGGAATGTCCTACAATAAAACAGAAAAACAACAGGATGGAATCATGTTTTATAGAGCAAACTAGAAAAGTAAGCACGGAAATACTTGAAATGAATCAAATTACTTCATTAAATTGTAGTTTATTTTAGATTCAATAACCTCCTTTGGCTTGGAAACAGACACACATAGATTAAATAGATGAAACAGAATAAAAACAGAAGAGAACTAAATGAAACAAGTAAGGGACACAATAGTATAAGGGACACCAATTAAAATGTTTCAGCTCAGAGCCAGTGTTTCGGGACATGACTAATGAGTTTGGTTTACAAGAGTTTGTCAGTTTCCTGTTTTAATAGGCAGTTACACTGTGAGTTAGCCAACACGGCCCTCTGGGGACCGCTGCCCTCAACTCCTGGCTGGGAGAGATGCTCCGGGTCAGCAGCAAGGTGGGAGAGGGAGCCTCCCATCGGGGAAAACAGAAATGTTTGGTGAACCGAGACTGAAGCCTCCAGTGTAAACCTCAGGCTGTGTGAGAGGCTGCCATCTGTGGCACAACCACAGGAATATTTGTGGGCTTCAACACTTTGCTTCTGTCTGGAGAGACTTCTAGTTTCTTTAAGGGTTACCACAAAGACCATGTTTTGTGAATACATGGGTGGTATTTTGTGTGAGTGAAACTGAGATAAGATTATGCATAAAACACAGTCAAACACAATAATGCAGACAGAGAACACAGGGAGGGGGCTGCATGAGGAAATGACCCCCAATTTAACATGCATGTTGTCCGCGAGCCCCGCTCACTGAACAGTATCTCACACGCACAGTTCAGATCACCCATAAAAAGACACAAAATGACCAGAAAATGATTAAAAAAAGACACAAAATGACCAAAAAAAGGAAACAAAATGACAAAAAAAGAAATAAAATGACCAAAAAAGACAAAAAAAAGACAAAAAAGATACAAAATGACCAAAAAAAAGATACAAAATGACAAAAAGACACAAAATTACCAAAAAAACACACAAAATGACAAAAAAAAGACACAAAATGACCAAAAAAGACACAAAATGACAAAAAAATGGAAAAAAAAAATGACAAAAAAAGAAATAAAATTACCAAAAAAGACCAAAAAAGACAAAAAAGATACAAAATGACAAAAAAAAAGACACAAAATGAAAAAAAATACACAAAATGACAAAAAAAGACACAAAATGACCAAAAAAGACACAAAATGACCAAAAAAAGAAATAAAATGACCAAAAAAGACAAAAAAAGACAAAAAAGATACAAAATGACCAAAAAAAAGACACAAAATGAAAAAAAAGACACAAAATGACAAAAAAAAGACACAAAATGACAAAAAAAGACACAAAATGACCAAAAAAGACAAAAAATTACCAAAAATAGACACAAAATGACCAAAAAAGACACAAAATGACCCAAAAAAGGAAACAAAATGACAAAAAAAGAAATAAAATGACCAAAAAAAAGACAAAAAAGATACAAAATGACAAAAAAAAGACACAAAATGAAAAAAAATACACAAAATGACAAAAAAAGACACAAAATGACCAAAAAAGACACAAAATGACCAAAAAAAGAAATAAAATGACCAAAAA
This sequence comes from Centropristis striata, assembly GCF_030273125.1. NCBI lineage: Eukaryota > Metazoa > Chordata > Actinopteri > Perciformes > Serranidae > Centropristis > Centropristis striata. The sequence goes on from NC_081528.1 coordinate 38,048,545, forward strand.
AGACAAAAAAAGACAAAAAAGATACAAAATGACCAAAAAAAAAGACACAAAATGAAAAAAAAGACACAAAATGACAAAAAAAAGACACAAAATGACAAAAAAAGACACAAAATGACCAAAAAAGACAAAAAATTACCAAAAATAGACACAAAATGACCAAAAAAGACACAAAATGACCCAAAAAAGGAAACAAAATGACAAAAAAAGAAATAAAATGACCAAAAAAAAGACAAAAAAGATACAAAATGACAAAAAAAAGACACAAAATGAAAAAAAAGACACAAAATGACAAAAAAAGACTAAAACACATTAACACATGAACACTTTAACACAGTGGAGACAGACAGAGAGCACAGGGAGGGGGCTGCATGAGGAAATGAAGGTTTCACCTCCACAGTGAAAACCAACCAGGCTTGGCTCTCCGTCTGGCACATTGTTTTCTTAACTGCAAAGGTGCAAACGTCTAAAAATGTGCCAATGTGAGAAAATGTTTCTCCATCTCAACACTGTCTCTGCTCCCTTCCCCCTGTCGGCTCCTGCCTCAGCCCTTCCTCTTCATGTGTTTACCTTCAGATCATTTGACTGAAGCCACACTGAACTTTTTTTTTATTTCACCAGAGAAAGTTGGATTCCTGGCCTTTCTCCATCTCAGGCGGAACTAAACACGCTCCCAGAGGACTGGAGGAATGTTTAACAGGGACGCTCCAGTCTCAGTAATCTCTAATGTTGCGACGGAAGCAATTAAAGTAAAGATACAAAGTTTATCCATGGAGGGAAGATAAGGTGTGTGACTTCCTGCTATAAGGGATGATGCACTCTAAATTTAACACAACACGGTTTATTCTTTCCAATCTCTGATACCTTCATTAAAGCTGGAATTGGCAGTTTTCTGTAAAAGGCAAAAAAAAATTAGATTTTGAAAATACAGCACTCTTCCTTTCACTCTTCTCTTGAAAATGTAATAAAACCTGATAATGTAATCACTTCCCGATAATGTAATAAAGTGCATTTCCCAATATTGTAATACACTTTTTTTTACCAATAATGTAATAAAGTATAACATTAATGGAGGTTATTACATTATCAGGTTCGCCTTCATTTCCCAAGTCCTGATAATGTAATAATTCCCGTATATTGTAATAATTTACCAGCAGACCATCCATTACTTGGGTTCCAGTGGTGATACTGTGTATCAACTCTAGCTCAGAGCTCTAGCGCCACCAACAGGTCAAAGTTGAATGTTTATTCACTTTTGACCCGTTCATCCGTTTTTCACAAACGAGGTATCCATGACAACCGAATGATTCAACAGCTTCTTCAAATCTAAAGGTGCTTGGTGTTTAACTTTATTACATTATTGGTAAAAAGTGGATTACATTATTGGGAAATGCACTTTATTACATTATCAGGAAGTTATTACATTATCAGGTTTTATTACATTTTCAATGGACTCAAGTGCAGATTTTTATTACAATATCGGGGTTATTACATTATCGGGAAGTTATTACATTATCAGGTTCTACACTTCCTAAAACACTAACACAGGCATTTGCACGCACTATACACAGTAACCTGTATGAGTCATTTATTGCAATTATCCTGATTGTGACCGTGATGTTGATGCCTGTTTTCTATGCAGTGATATGGCCTGTAGAGCCATTTAACATTATCTACTGTAATTCAGGGTTATAGCTCGCTACATACACATGAACTTGAATAAGACTCAGCTGTGAGCCTCTATCTAAAGTTATCAGGAGGCTAAACTATTAGCAACATTTTCTGTCCATCTCTGAAACACTTCACCGATACTGACATGTTGTATTCAGACTCTGTATCTGTCATATATTTGGGTTGCTTGCGCTGGAATAACAATTTTTTCTGCAGGATTTTCCACAATTGAGTCAGGCTAAATGAACATGCACGCACATTGTTGTTTGTAGAACAGCCAATAGGAGCCTTCTCTCTCTGAAATCACCTGTGATTGGCTAAAGTCTCTTGTTATAGGCTAGTTTTATTTTGAGTAGGTGCAGACGTCTAGTTTTCTCTCAGACCAGCTGAATTATAATCTGGTGAAAGGTGATTATGATATTGTCTTCCAATGACACACACTAAAAAAAAAGCCTAACACAGCTTTAAAGTTAATCGTGGACACTTTCCCTTGGATTGAGTTCTGGTTCTGACCTCCTCAGCATTACGTAACTTTAACTCAACAAACAGCTCTCAGCACGGGGAGGGTCCCAGAGCAAACAGGCTCAACACTCAGCATCAGAGTGGTTACTGTGTGTCCACTAACATACTTCAGGATTATATTAGAGAGAAAAAAAAAAAAAAAAAAGGCTTTACGGCTTCAGATGAAACTGATCTGCCATGTTTCAATACAGACATTTATGAAAACAACAACATGAATCTCTGACCAACAGACACATTGATGTTTAAACAGAGAGACTCATCCGTCACTTGATTTAAATTAATGCTACTGACTTAGTAAATGCAGAAAAATAAAAAATAAAGTGTCCAGATCCTAAGATCTATTATCTAAGGCAGTAGTTCTCAACCTTTTTGAGTCGCGACCCCCAATTTAACATGCATGTTAACCTGCATGACCACTGCTCACTGAACACAATCTCACACACACAGTTCAGATCATCCAAAAAACTAACAAAATGACCAGAAAATGACTAAAAAGACACAAAATGACCAAAAAAGACACAAAATGACCAAAAAAAAAGACACAAAATGACAAAAAAAGACACAAAATGACCAAAAAATTCACAAAATGACAAAAAAAGACATAAAATGACCAAAAAAGACACAAAATGACCAAAAAAAGAAACAAAATGACCAAAAAAAGACACAAAATGACCAAAAAAAGACATAAAATGACCAAAAAAGGAAACAAAATGACCAAAAAAAGACACAAAATGACCAAAAAAAGACACATAATGACCAAAAAAGACATAAAATGACCAAAAAAATCCCAGAATTGACCAAAAAAAGACATGAAATGACCAAAAAGACTAAAACACATTAACACATGAACACTTTAACACAGTGGAGACAGACTTCCAAAATGATTTGGCGACCCCCAGAAATCATCTCGCGACCCCAATTGGGGTCCTGACCCCAAGGTTGAGAATAGCTGATCTAAGGAATGTATAAAAATAAGATGTGTCTTCTTATTAATGTGACTTTACAGAGACATTTGGAGCTTTGTGTAGTACATTGCATCTTGAGATTTTCCTTCTTTCTTACCTCCTAAACATGCTAAAATAAAAAAAAAACAAACAACAGCTTCACCTAAAAGCTAAAACAGCGCTGCATGCTCAACATCCTGTGCCAAAAAGTGGCATTTGGGTGGTTCAGGCCACCTTGAAATGTAGAAAAAATCTAAATGTGATGAGATTAATCCACCAGTCAAATGTGGCAAAAGGTGTGCCATTAACCCTGGCAATGGGGATCGTCTTTCACCGAGGAAAACAGTAAAAAACAAAGTCAATATTGAGCCCAGCTTTTACACAGCAACTTAGTCAACCGGCGGCCCAGTAAAAATACTCCAGCGAGCATGAGCTGCTGCAGAGCTGCTCACATCTGGGTACAAAGGGCTGATTCAGCCAGACCACAGTGGTAGACGGAGCTGCTGCATATCTATTTATCTGGACTGCGTCTTTAAATGTCAGCTGGATTCAAGGCAAGGTTATAATAGTGTTGGATTTTTCATTAGTTTTAGTTTTGATTTCACTTAATGTCTTTTTTTTGTCATTTTGTTGTGAATTTGTGTCTTTTTTGGTCATTTTGTTTCCTTTTTTTGTTCATTTTGTTTCCTTTTTTGGTCATTTTGTGTCTTTTTTTGGTCATTTTGTTTCCTTTTTTGGTCATTTTGTTTCCTTTTTTGGTCATTTTGTGTCTTTTTTTTGGTCATTTTGTGTCTTTTTTGGGTCATTTTGTGTCTTTTTTGTTCATTTTGTTTCCTTTTTTGGTCATTTTGTGTCTTTTTTTGGTCATTTTGTGTCTTTTTTGGTCATTTTGTGTCTTTTTTGGTCATTTTGTTTCCTTTTTTGGTCATTTTGTGTCTTTTTTGGGTCATTTTGTGTCTTTTTTGTTCATTTTGTTTCCTTTTTTGGTCATTTTGTGTCTTTTTTGGGTCATTTTGTGTCTTTTTTGTTCATTTTGTTTCCTTTTTTGGTCATTTTGTGTCTTTTTTGGGTCATTTTGCGTCTTTTTTGTTCATTTTGTTTCCTTTTTTGGTCATTTTGTGTCTTTTTTGGGTCATTTTGTGTCTTTTTTGTTCATTTTGTTTCCTTTTTTGTTCATTTTGTTTCCTTTTTTGGTCATTTTGTGTCTTTTTTTGGTCATTTTGTTTCCTTTTTTGGTCATTTTGTGTCTTTTTTTGGTCATTTTGTTTCCTTTTTTGGTCTTTTTTTGTCATTTTATTTATTTTTTGGTCATTTTGTTTCATTAGCTTTAGTTTTAATTTCACTTAATGTCTTTTTTTTGTCATTTTGTTGTGAATTTGTGTCTTTTTTGGTCATTTTGTTTCCTTTTTTTAGTCATTTGTGTCTTTTTTTGGTCATTTTGGTAATTTTTGTTTTCAAATTCAGTTAGTTTTAGTTAGTTTTAAGAGTGAGTTTTCTAGTTTTAGTTTAGTTTTTATTTTTTGAAAATGCTTCGTTTTAGTTTAGTTTTTATTAGTTTTAGTGTTAGTTTTAGTTTTTTTGTAATGGGCTATATGTTGGGTGCCAGATTCAAAGAGGTCATAATAAATGTTTCCTTTATTTCCTTTGGTTTATCATCTCAGCCCCAATAAGGTTATTAACTGTTTTGTATTTTGGTTCTAGTGTAGACATCCCAGTCTCAGACACAAATTGACCACAAAATGATCAAAAAAGACACAAAATTACATATCAAAATGACCAAAAAAGACACAAAATAACCAGAAAAGACACAAAATGACCAAAAAAGACACAAAATGACCAAAGAAAGACACAAAATGACCCAAAAGAAGAAACAAAATTACCAAAAAAAGACACAAATGCCCCAATAAGGTTATTAACTGTTTTGAATTTTGGTTCTAGTGTAAACATCCCAGTCTCAGTAAACATATTCACCATGTGTTGCATGTTCAAATAGAAACACTGAATTATGAATGAAAAAAGTTGACAAAAACGAAAACTAGGGACATTTCCACTATAATTTTAGTTAGTTTTAGTTAGTTTTGTAACCACAAAATACAGTTTCAGTTAGTTATCGTTTTTTTAAAAACTCTAGTTTTTATTTTTATTTCAGTTAACGAAAATGTTTTTTCAATTCTAGTTTTTGTTATTTCGTTAGTTTTCGTTAACTATAATAACCTTGATTCAAGGTGGATCCGTTGGTAGTATTTAGTCCATGGGTCTCAAACCCGCGGCCCGCGGGCCAATTGGGACCCTCGAGACGATATTTTGTGGCCCTCACCTTGATATGTAAGTTTAACGTGAGTTTTATTTAAATGGCACTTTACCGTGTTGTGTGTGGAAGGTCCCTTTATTGCGCAAGCTGGAGCTTTGTTTCACTTGTTTCTATGACGGCGTTAACAAAAAAGGGTTTTTTTGGTAATTTTGTGTCTTTTTTTTATAGTAATTTTGTGTCTTTTTAAGTAATTTTGTGTATTCATTAGGTCATTTTGTCTTTTATTGGTCATTTTGTATCTTTTGTAAGTAATTTAGTTTTTTCTGTCATTTTGTGTCTTTTTCTTAGTAATTTAGTGTCTTTTTTTTTGGTCATTTTGTGTCTTTTTTAAGTAATTTAGTTTTTTTCTGTCATTTTGTGTCTTTTTCTTAGTAATTTAGTGTCTTTTTTTGGTCATTTTGTGACTTTTTCTTAGTCATTTTGTGTCTTTTTTTGGTCATTTTGATACTGCCTCCAGCGGCCCCCAGGTAATTTGAGTTTGAGACCCCTGATTTAGTCACATCTAAGAGCTGTAATAGCAGCAGCAGGGAAGGAAAGTGAAGTGGAACTGGTGCAGCAGAGTTAGTTATTCACCTTTCTGATAACATCTGCAGGTCTAGAAACCTCTGGGGGAGCAGAGACGTGAGAGCTGCCTCCTTGTGTACATATGCATGTTTTTTATTTCATGTCAGTGCAGCATGCTCATACATCATCTGGCATTTTGCAACAGATGCTTTGGCTAGATATGTGTGACAGTGAAGCATTTAGCTTGTCAGTAGTTTGTCTTGCTGGGTGAAGAATGAGCCGAGGTCTGACTGGAGTACCTGTAGGAGGCTGGCTGCCATTTATCACCACACACAGCAGCTCTAACAGGGACTGAATGTACAAGCAGGGTGCATAAATAATAACAAGTATGTGGATGCACACGGGCTTTAACCCTTTATCAGGCAAAGAACTATATTTGGTAACTTCAGGTAATATTTAGAGGAAAAAAAGTTGCAAATTTACTAGATTAAAGTGGCAAATCTGTGCGAAAAAAGCTGCAGATTTACGAGAAAAAAGTGGGAAAAGAAGAACTAGAGAATGTTGGAGGATATTAAAAAAAACATACGAAAATAATATTTTGAGAAAAAAGTTTACGAGATTAAAGTGGCAAATCTACGAGAAAAGTCTGCTTTTTTCCCCACCTTTTTCTCGTAAATCCGCAATTTTTTTCACACAGATTTGAGACTTTTAATCTCTTAAATCTGCGACTTTTTTTCTTGTAGATTTGCCACTTTAATGTAGTAAATTTGCAACTTTTTTCTCGAAATATTACCTGAAGTTACCAAATATAGTTCTTTGCCCGATAAAGGGTTAAAGGCAAAATGTTGGCAAGATTTATTATTTATTATTATTATTGCAAATTTATTGCAAATTTACTAGATTAAAGTGGCAAATCTACAAGAAAAACAGTCGCACATTTAAGAGATTTAAAGTGGCGAATCTGTGCGAAAAAAGTCGCAGATTTACGAGAAAAAAGTGGGAAAAAAGCAACTTTTTTCTCCCAGATTCACCACTTTAACCCTTAATAGGGCACTCATTTTCAACCCTAGAGAATATTGAAGGATATTACATACTGCTAGAATGTGTAAAAAAAACCCATACGAAAATAGTATTTTGAGAAAAAAGTTTACGAGATTAAAGTGGCAAATCTACGAGAAAAAAATGCAGATTTAAGAGATTAAAGTGGTGAATCTGACTTTTTTCTCGTAAATCCGTTACTTTTTTCGCACGGATTGGAGACTTTTAATCTCTTAAATCTGCAACTTTTTTTGTTGTAGATTTGCCACTTTAATCTAGCTAATTTGCAACTTTTTTCTCGAAATATTACCTGAAGTTACCAAATATAGTTCTTTGCCTGATAAAGGGTTAAAGGCAAAATGTGTAAGATATGGCCAGATTTTGTTAGCCTGGCTAACACCAGACTAATCACAAATGAGATTAGTCTGGGAACCAGCCGTTCATTTCTCCGTAGAGGAGGTGTGGTTTACGATCCTCCGGAGCCGTTTATTGGACGCTTAGAATGTCTATCAAAGCGTCTGTAGGTAGCTCTTAGCCAATCAGATCAGTTATACCAGATGACGTAGTAGAGCAACAGAGATGGATGTTTGTTGTGTGTGTGTCTGTGAGAGAGTGTTGCTGCTGCTTTGCTTCTCCAGTTCTCGCTTTCTGCAAGATTATTTATTTTCACGCTTTATTCCCCCTCATGTCATTCAGCCACACATCCACTGATTTTATGGGCAATAAACAAGCTGCTGGGGGCCTCTGGGGGCTCCGCTGTCCCCCGGCTCGGAGCCAGATCACCGGTAGCGGGGCTATTAGCGCCGATAGCGGCGCTAATAGTCCCGCTACCGGTGATCTGGCTACGAGCCGGGGGACAGCGGAGCCGCTGAGAGACCTTTCGCCTTTCAACTTTCACTCTAAACTATTTAAAACACCATCTAAAGCTTAAGAGAGTTTTTTTTAAAACTGTTAAAAAATAAACAGGCGATTCATTTATTCATTCATTCAAAGCCAGCTGGGTTTAAGTAAGTGTGAATGAAGGAGACAGGAGGGGTCTAATGATTTTATGAATGAGTTGTATGATGGGAAATGTTTCTTGAGACTAAAAGTCTCGATATCTTAATGACTTAATGAAACGTACCAATGTTAATGGCTGTTTCCTGTTTGTCCCCCGTCAGGATCCAGATCTTGATGTCCGCCTTCATCAGAGTCTCGATGGTCTCTGGCACCTTGTCCTGGAGCTTGTCCTCTATCGCTGTGGCCCCAAGCAGCTGCAGGTTCTGCACCAGAAATCAGGGGGAAAGAGAAAATTAAGGCTTTAAAAAAAAAAAAAAAAGTCTGTAAGTGGCGGTTACAACAGAGGAAGGCCTTTAAAATGTCATGTGTCAGAGAAACATGTGAGCTGGGATTGTGTCATTCACTCAGTCGAGTTTTTCTCTCCATCAGCTGCTTGTTTATCACCCAGAGAAACCACCACAGGCTTAAAGGGTTCTGGATCAGTTACTGGGACTGGGACTGTGTGTGTGTGTGTGTGTGTGTGTGTGTGTGTGTGTGTGTGTCCCACTCCAAAACACCCACAAAATACTGTTGGTGTTTTTCCCAGGAACCTTGGTGGTTCTTTGGGGCTCGTATGGGCCCATGACGGGACCCAGGGGTGGAGGGGAGACAGGACCCACACTGCAAAAAAAGCCAACTTGTATTTTTTGGCCTAAAACAGTGATTTAAGTTGGTAAAACTTGTAAATATAAATTATTGACATTTAGGGCAATAATGTAAGTTAGCACAACAAAGGAAGCCAGTTGTCTGCTCAAAAACAAGTTGGTGAGTTGTTGTTACTTATATCTTTAAGTTGGGGTTCACAACAAGGGACAATAGTTCTGATAACTCTTATTTCTTTGTTGGGAAATTCGGTCATTAGCGAAAGCTAGCGGCTAACTGACGCTAGCGGCTAACTGACGCTAGCGGCTAACTGTTGTGTTGTTGTGTTGTTTTGATGTTATGATAAAATGTTATGTTGTGATGTTGTATGTGATGTTGTATTTTTTCTTAATCGTAAGTGTTTTTATATGTATTTTGTATATTGTACATATTTTTTATTTTTTATATTTTGTTTATTTTTTGTTTTTTTTGTTTGTTTGTTTTTCGTAATTCTCTGCTTTTTTACATCATGGCCAGGGGACTACTAGCCTTCTGGCTAACTCTGGCTTTGCACTGTCCCCTTTTAAATAAACTAATAATAATAATAATAATAATAACTGATGCTAGCGGCTAACTGACGTTAGCGGCTAACTGATGCTAGCGGCTAACTGATGCTAGCGGCGCTGCTTGTTACAGCTACAAGAGTAGCCATTAGCGTATCAATGCTAACTCAAAATTGTGGTCGCAACATTAGCTGACATTTCATCGCGGCGTTACAATCGTGCCAATTCAGCACATTGCAGAAGTTAGCAGAAGTAAGGATTAAAAGTTATTACAATGTAAAATTATAAGTTCAAAAATCTGAATTCAGAGTTGAGCAAACTCAAAAACAAAACTTAAAATATTTGGTTTAATTGTCCAACTTTCAAATTTTATTGAAGTTTGTTGCCTTGAAATTTTGAATTCACCCAACTTTTCTTTTTTTGCAGTGCAGGGTGGAGGGGAGGAAAAGCAGAGGAAGCTCTTTAAGTTGAGCTCTGCTGCTCTACATCTGCAGCTCCGTCCTCTCTAATCTTTTCTGAAACGCTGCCTGGGGTCGAACACGACTACAGCTGATGAGTCCACTTTGCTTGTTTGATGTAAACTGTTCTGTTATTCCTGTGGTTGATGTTAAAGGCACTCTTTGTGAATTATGATACAAGAACTACTTGGATCAGGATTTCAACCCTCAAGCTAAGGTGGGACCTAAAACCCAGTGAATGTTTGTAGATCCCGCCTGCTGTTTAACCCTAATTTCAGTAACTGTGCACCTCTGAATTCACCGTTCTCTGGCTGTGTTTCTATGCTGCTCCTGATTGTTTCAACTCTCTGAACCACACAACCTGCTGCCATGTTCCCTTTAAAAAACTAACAAACACCAATATTAATAATAATAATAATAATAATAATAATAATAATAATAATAATAATAATAATAATAAATTTTATTTGTAAAGCACTTTTCATACAGAAATCTCAAAGTGCTACAGAAACCAGAAACAAGAAAGAGAAAAACTCATTAAAATCAGCAGTAGATAAAAAAGACACGGGTAATAAAGTACATTATGCAGAGACAAAAAAAAAACAAAAAAAACAAAAAAACATTATATTAAACCATTTATCATGGCCGGACACTGTAAGAGCAGAAAAATCATTGGAAATGTTTCCAATTTTGAATGGTCCTTGAACAAATCAGACTGAATAGTGATATTTCATTAAAAAAAAAAAACTTAATTCTACATGTCTCATTTAAAATGTGGCCAAAATAAACAATTTGCACTGATCGGATCTTGTAAAAAAAATGAAATCAATTAAATTCTGTACTTTTAAGTGTAACTGTAAAGCCACAAATGACTCAGCTGAGACAAACAATCATATGACCAAAAAAATCAGTGAAACATTGAACCGCAGGCTGTTTACACAGACCAGAGGGGAGAGGACAAGAGAGGTTGGAAGTAGAGGTTGTAGAAAAGGAAACTGGTTACATTTGTGGCCACTTGGAAAAAATGTATAAATTCTATTTGACTCCATAAATTATTGAAGAAGTTATGTTTAAAATGGTCTCATACTGACAAAAAATGTTGGAATTCTCCCTACTTATAGCCATAACTGTGCTATTTCCATAGAGGTGCATGACTTTTATGTATTGAGGGGAAAAACGAGGCCACAGTGAGTAAAATGCTGCAGGAGCCAAAAAACGCCCTGAAACTCTCGAGGTGGAGGGTTAGGAGATATTTACTGGAGTAATATGAGGGCTAGAAACCATGTTGAAGGATGATTTAGGGGTTTGATTACACCAATGAATTAATAATTATTGAGAATAACAATCTATTGAAAGTTTAGGTGTCAAAGAAGGGGGGCTTTTTAATTCACAATGTAAAAACAAAGGAATTAATTTAGAGTTTGTTTGTTTTTATCACTAACTAGTTCATATCAAGGCCCAATAATATGCAGTTTATCACATATAATATAACAACAAGCTCACGATGGAGCTGAAGCAACAATCCCAAACATGAAACAGTTTAAAACCAGGTACAAAGACACTATTTTCCAGAGGAACATGATGAGGAGATGTTGGGGAGCACCAAGTGTTATGACGATACTGTTGTTTATTTATTTTGATCTTTTTACACTGGTTGTCATTTTGTGTTGTTGTTCTTTTCCTTTCATATGTATGTGTGTGTGTGTTTGGGTATGTATCCAAATGTGGGCGCGTGTATGTATACACACTACCGGTCAAAAGTTTTAGAACACCCCAATTTTTCCAGTTTTTTATTGAAATTCAAGCAGTTCAAGTCAAATGAACAGCTTGAAAGGGTACAAAGGTAAGTGGTGAACTGCCAGAGGTAAATAAAAAAAGGTAAGCTTAACCAAAACTGAAAAATAATGTACATTTCAGAATTATACAAGTAGGCCTTTTTCAGGGAACAAGAAATGGGTTAACAACTTAACTCTATGGAGTCTTGGGCTATTTTGTCCATTTTTGAATTCTTTTCATGTCTTTGTAAGTCATTTTGTGTCTTTTTTGGTCATTTTGTGTCTTTTTTTGGTCATTTTGTGTCTTTTTTTAGGTCATTTTGTGTCTTTTTAGTCATTTTGTGTCTTTTTTTGGTCATTTTGTGTCTTTTTTGGTCATTTTGTGTCTTTTTTAGTCCTTTAGTCCAACATAAAATGTGATTTTGAATCTTTTTTTTACTTTCAAAACACTATCATGCTCAATAAAGAATTTTAAATGTTGCAAATGTGCATTAATTTCAGAGTACACTGAGACATTAAACTGCATCATTTTCAATTAAATTCTGGAAAAGTTGGTGTGTTGTATTACTTTTGACCAGTAGTGTATGTATGTATAATTTCGCTGTATAGGTAAATTATATTTATGTTTTTATAATACAAGACATGTTTAGACAAGGATGTTAACTGTCATATTTAAGGAGAGGAGGT
>NC_081528.1:38363134-38455634 GCF_030273125.1 Centropristis striata
AAGTGTCTTCTATGTTTGGTAAATACAAGTTGGATTAAGAACCATCATGCTGTCCACACAGGCTGCTGATGTCGGCAGCTTTTTAAGTTGCCAGAATGTGTTCATATATAATATAATAATTACAGATGCCAGTTCAGTCAGGTGGCATAAATTCAAACCAGTTTAAGGAAACCGACCCAATCTGTATCTATCTATCTATCTATCTATCTATCTATCTATCTATCTATCTATCTATATCTATATCTATCTATCTATCTATCTATCTATCTATCTATCTATCTATCTATCTATATATATATATATATATATCTATATCTATCTATCTGAGGAGAGAGATGAGGAGCAGGAGAAACACATAAAAATATTTCAAATCACATTAAATATTATAATAACCCAATTAAGAAACAAATGGAAGTAGCAAATACAAGACCAACCACATCAATATTACATAAACGAGGAAGTACATTTTCATAATATAAAATGCTGGAATATTCACTCGCTGTTACATTTCTTTCTTTATATACATTACAGATTGAGAGCCAACATCAGAAAACTTCCCTTGCTTATTATTTAGTCTTCATAACGGGCAGGAAATTATTTTGGTTGAGCATTTCTCATTGTTCATGTACAGTTTTCTCCTCGTCTCAACCTCTGTGATTGTATACCATTAGCACCAGTTGGCAGAAGTTTTCAGATTGTTCCACGAAAGTGTTATTTTCCCTGCTGGCACTAATTCACTAGAGGATGTTGTGCAGTGAACTCCTATCCTGTGCATAGCTTGGCTTCCTCTCATTTACTACACATGAAACATTTTTAAACACACGTTTTTTCATGCACAAGTCAAACACAACCTTGTTCCTCTCAAAGGGTACAATTATGATGAAGGATTTGTTCTGCAGCATCCCGATTCAACCTGCCATTACTGCTGCGACTTTGAAATGTTTCTTTTAAAAGTCCTTAAGTTGTTTATGGCATTCTGCTCATCCCCCGAGCTCCTGGAATTGAAAGGAGAAGGTGAATTATTGCACTCAAGCTGAGCTTTAGAAAATCTGGGGAACGCGAGAGTGATGGCTTTCTCTTTTGTTTCAGATCTATTTGAGTGATTACATTATATTTCAAGCAGTGTCCTTTGATGCAGGGTCAAGGTACTGCACAGAGAAGTAAAGTGGGCTCAATGTATCAAGCTTTTCACCACAGATGCATCTTGACTAATGGAAACACCTTTGGCACATTATTGTATCTCATATCACCATGGTGGCAGACTGTAAACCATTGAATAACAGTCGCAGTGTTATTTATACTCTGAGCACTAAGAGCAAGCGGCGGGGCGGAGAGAGTGTTCAAGGTGTCTTTAATGGCCTCCACTCTCTTCGCTCCACACTAACTTTAAAGCCTGTGGAATTTTGGCTGCTAATTGAATTAGTTTGCTTACACCTACGGCTAAAAAAACAAGTCAATGTGTATACAGTCAGTGCTGCAGGAGGGTGGAGGAGATGGAAACAAATGGAAAGATATCTCTCAGCACTCTTTAAAAGCCAATATCTGCAGCACTGATGAGGTCATGCCAGAGGTCGCTCAACACATTTCCTTAGTGCAGTTAAGTAGAAGTGAACACATTACTTTGCTCAAAGTAAGTAGATTTCAGTAAGTATACACTGCAAAAAAAGAAAAGTTGGGTGAACACAAAATTTCAAGGCAACAAACTTCGATAACATTCTAAGTTGGACAATTAAACTAAATATTTTAAGTTTTGTTTTTGAGTTTGCTCAACTCTGAATTCAGATTTTTGTCAACTCAACTGTAAGTTGTACTAACTTATAATTTTACATTGTAATAACTTTTAATCCTTACTTCTGCTAACTTCTGCAATGTGCTGAATTGGCACGATTGTAACACCGCTATGAAATGTCAATTTTGAGTTAGCATTGATATGCTAATGGCTACTCTTGTAGCTGTAACAAGCAGCGGCTAAGCATCAGTTAGCCGCTTTCGCTAATGAATTTCCCCGCTTTCCTGCATTTCCCAACAAAGAAATAAGAGTTATCAGAACTATTGTCCCTTGTTGTGAACCCCAACTTAAAGATATAAGTAACAACAACTCACCAACTTGTTTTTGAGCAGACAACTGGCTTCCTTTGTTTTGCTAACTTACATTATTGCCCTAAATGTCAATAATTTATATTTCCAAGTTTTACCAACTTAAATCACTGTTTTAGGCCAAAAAATACAAGTTGGCTTTTTTTGCAGTGTAGATTTCAACATACCTGAATATAATTTAGTTTTTCACCACCAGTGAGATAGCTAGACAGGTAATCCTCACTAAGACAGTAATGGCTGAGCCTTCGATCGGCGTTGTGTTGTTCCTCTTTGTTGTTTCAGCAGCTCGTGTCTCACCTTATCTTTCCTCACTAGCTGTTGAGTGGACTGAGGTCCAATATCGCAATAATTATCGCTTCTGGTTTTATCTTCTCTGGACAAACACATTGGTTAAGTTTGCCACTTTCAAAATATGTTGATTTTCGAGCACATTTTGTGATAAATCAGATCATAATGATGATTTCCTGATGAAACATTACCTTAGTTTTTGTTGACACATTGTGAAAGAAAGAAGATACTGTCTGCTGCTTCAGTCCTGCTTGATAATGCTGCAATCCATCCTACTGGAAAAAACACAACCTCTGATATGGGAAAGTGCAGTGTAATGACTATTGAAGTCCATGAATTCCAAGTTGGAAACTGCTCTCAACAAACCCGAAGCAACATGGCCGTGCACACAGTGAGCTGTTTATAATAAACACATAGAAATGTGTTTATTTAGAAATCAAATGTAATGCTTCTCAAGACATTGAGACCAGTGTCTGCTGCCATCTGTGCTGCTGTCTGACAGTCATGGACCACTCAGCAAATATTAGATTCAAAGTGTCCTAACTATTATTCTCAGCAGCCTTTTAATAATTTTTAACTGTTATTTTAATGAGAAAGGGGCCTTTAAAAAATGTTTATCAAAAAAGAAGCTTTTGTTTATTATGAATATGTCATGTAGCATTTCCTGACTGTCATTTGTTTGAACATTTCATGAAACTGAATATCCGTTTTGAGAGCTATTTCAGGTGAAATGAATCAAAAACAAAAATGATAAACACCATGAATCTGATTCCAGCTTCTAAAGACACTTTTAGTTTTATATTCTAAATAACCTCAGAAAGAGACACAGAAGATTGATTTCTCTTCCAGGACAACCAGACATGAAATAGTTGTTTTGTGTCGAGAGTAGACAGAAATAACTGCCTCAAATTACAGTATGGAGAATCAGAATAACAATATTATATTGAGAATGGCAGGATTTGCTTTTATTCTGTTTTATATTATTTTAAATTGATTGTGTTTGGATTTGAGGCTGCTGATCTGAACAAGTTAGCAGTTTGACAACATCACTTTGAGCCGTTGGACATTGTGTCGGCCATTTTTCACAATTTTCTTTATTATTATACATACAAATTATCAATTTACCTTTAAAAAAGAAGTTAGATTCCTCGATAATTGAAATGACTCATAGTTGCAGCACTAATTCCAGTTATATTTGCTGCCTTTTAACTCCATGATCATATTTTACAAGGCAGCCTGTCTGACGTGTCACACATTAAATGTATTCTCTCTAAAGAGCTTTCTGCCAAGGAGATAAGTCAAAGTTGTCGAATGTTTAGAACTGCTAATTCACGTTGGAGCCGCCTGGTTCTCTGATCAGAAAAAAAAAAGACTCTGAACTGAATTCGACCCGTGGCTGTTAACGAATCGATGGCAAATAAATCTCTTAAATAACTTTTATTTCAGTACAAATGAGCTCCAACCTGCAGCCTCGTAGGTGCAACAGGAACCATTCATAAATGTTTCCTGTCGTTGATGATAATTCAAGATGTGTGTAAGAAGGACCGACAGCTCTGAGAGCTGAGATCCTGTTACACTGTAATCCTTCCCCGAGGGCAAAGGAAGGAATTGAAGCACCTTTGCCAAAAACTCGGCTCAACCCTGATGATCTGAGGAAATACATATCATACTCTACTTCTCTCCCCGAGGAACGATGGAACACACTTTCATATTTCTACATTTAAGCTTTTAAGATGCTTTCAAGCCAGTGTTGGCCTTGGATTGAATTTATGTGTTTTTAATGGTGTCAGAAAAGCATTTCAGTAAATGTCATCTCATTTAAATGCTCGTAAGCTCTCCCCATATTGATTGGTGATGTATTTCATTTTTCATCAAAGAAAAAAGTGCAAATGGACTTTGGATTCTCACCTCTTCCGCTTTTTCATTTCATATTAAAATGATGTTTAATGTGGACGAGGAGTATCAGTCGGAGCAGCTGTGGAGTGAATGGAGGTTTGTTTAGTGTGTTGGCATGTCTGCTGTGTGTGTGTGTGTGTGTGTGTGTGTGTGTGTGTGTGTGTGTGTGGTCCTTATCAGGGACTCAGCAGGTCCAAAGAGACTCTGAGACTCTGAAAACGTTTCTCCGATCTCCGCCCTCTGCTCTCATCACGTCTGTTCCTTAACGCAGCTTCTCACATTGCTGTGATACAGTTTGATACATAAACTATAAACCACACTCAAAAAAATAACTTGTTCCCAGAACAAAATAAAATTATGGAAATAATTTCCACCTAAATAAAATGCTTTAATTTAGCGAGAAACAGTTTTGTTGAGTGAACAAAATGTAAATATGTCGGGTCAACATGATGTATTTGCGTTACTGTTAATTAATTACCAGGTCAGTCCAACTAGATTTGTAAGGGTAATTGTAACATACTAACATAATTTTCTTGGGCCATTTAACCATGTATGACATTATTAAGAGTTACTTTATTTAATAGGGTAGTTACAACTACTTTTTAAAATAGTGAAGTACATGAATTAATTGTGCTGAGCCAACAAAACAAAGTTAGGCTGAAGTGGTTTAGCCTAAAAGATTACCTTTATCATATGAAAATGAACATAATAGTAATTATTCAGGAAATTAATGGTTGTTTTAACAGGTGTTATGTGTTATAGTTAAGTATGTGTTAAGTCTTATATGTGTTATAGTTAAGTATGTGTTAAGTGTTATATTTATGTTAAAACAGGTTGTTTTAACATAAAGTATTCTAGTAAATTTTAAAGTGTTGCATTTTATGCTAAAACTACATGTTTTAACACTGTTCAACCACAAAACATCATTTTATTTCGTAGAAGCTACATGTTAGACTAAGGAGAAGGTAGCAGACACCCAGTTTGCTTTTTTTGAGTGCAGAAGATCAGATTTAAAGATTCATAAGCATTCTGGCTGATGAAATGATCCAGATAGATGATACTTAAATAACTTCTGGTGTCGAACTCTTGAACTGAATTATTCTCACATCAGTCGATTTATTATTACCTCGTGCCTCAGCAGGGGAGGTTTAACAACAGCTTCTTTTTGAAAAATATCTATATATCTTTATTACTGAAGAAAAGCTGCAACTCCTATAAAGTAGCACATTCTTCTTAGTTCTGTTTCAGCGCAGAGTGAGCTGCTTCAGAAAATAAAAGTTCACACTCTGGTCAACATGTACACAGTCTCATTTCATATTCACAGTGTTCACACTATATTCCCTGTGGAGATGAGCTGTTTTCATGTGATTAACCTAAATTGCACCTGTGATTGTGATTATTTTCAGCAGAGTAAAGAGGAATATATCTGCTCATGCTCATAATTACCATAGGGGACTGTCTATTATTGGCAGCGTAGGTGTCGACAGAGCACTAAGTGATTAATGCACAGCTGTGGCCAATTAAATGTAAGTTTTGGTCTACTTTTTTACAAAGAAGATGACACATTCCCTGAATAGAAAAAGGGCAAATAAACACTTGTGCAGTTTTACAAGTGACTGATGTTTCTAACAGTTTAGAGACAAACGTAATTATTTCAGTTATGTTTCTGTTTGAGCTGCTGAGACTCAAGTGCAGGACTCCTGGGAAGTCCTCATAGGGCCCTCACACTGCAACACATGGCAAATTCACATTTCTGACCAATCACACAATAGTTCTTGGACACAAGAACAAAGTTCTGATGTTGCTGATGATGTGTCAAGAACAGGGAAATGTGTTCTCTCTCCCAGGCTGCAACAAAACATGTCATTCAATTCTTTTAGCCCTGGGAGAGAAAACACATATTTCTGTTCCTGCGTCGTCTGTATTAGCCTTTAGTGATCAGGAAGTAGTTAGATGTTATTACAGAGACACAAAGTGATGTGATGCATTTTGTGTTGTGGTGTAATGACAGAGGAGAGTTGTCGTTCAATGCAATTAACTGGTAGGAAATGGAACTAAATGGTATGTTAAATGTTGTGGATGATGTGCTCTAACCCTAACCAAGGGATTGTGCATTATCAGCCTTAAAATGGGCATAATCAGTGGCGGTTCCAGACCAGTGTTACTGTGGGGGCCAAGGAGGGGCCAGTGTTTAATCAGAGGGGCACATTAAAAAACGGCAAAGATGATATTTAAGCATTCAAAACCTTTATTTTAGCTTATTTAAAAATCTAATTTAAGTATATTTGGAAGATACAAATACACTGATTGAAACAATGAGACTCACCAACAATAACAGTTATTTTTGTACGACAATGACATTTCCCATTTTTGTGCACAATTACTTTTTTTTTTATTTTGAAAGTGCAGTACAGTGAGAATTATCTTTTTTTATATTTACACAAGCTTGTATTGCACAATTAAACTATTATACAAAGTACACATTCTGGGTTCATTTTGTGTACAATGAGATATTGTTTGAACAAAAAATAGGTAAGAATTGTGCCGTCGTTCATCATTATTAATTGATCATTTAATTATTAATTTGACACAGGGGCCACAGCAGGGGCCAAGGGCTTCTTCACAGGAGCAGTGGCCCCTGTAGGCCCCTGTGTAGAACCGCCACTGGGCATAATCTACATATATAATTATCCTTAAAACAGCAACATTGGGCGAGAGACGGGATAAACCCTGGACAGGTCTTAGACTATCACGCTCTCATTCACTCCTACGGGTTATTTAGAGTCACCAATTAAACCTTAGTGCATGTTTTTGGACTGTGGGAGGAAGCAGGAGAACCCGGAGAGAACCACGCTGAGACGGGGAGAACATGAGAACAGTTTAAGAAATGACACTGTGAAGGAGACACATAGAGATACTGACTGTTTGGTAGGCACTTTGATTTCTGTGATGTGGAAAACACAGACAGGATGGAATATGATATTAAAAATGTGTAATGTCTTGGAATTTGCCAAAATGTGGATGTCATTTAGAAAATGAAGCTTTTCCCCAATATTACAAGCATTTTACCACAGCGCCTCAGTCAAATGGATAGAAAACACTATGTTGCTTTGTTTTGCTATCTTTTAAAGGTTACTGTTTTGATTCATTCTTATTGCTCTCATAGTCTTGTTTTTTTTAATCTAAAATCCCACTTTTCACTTCTTGCTCAGCACCAAAAAACAGAAAGTTGCAATTATCTGGTCAACATTGTGGAGTATTTAGCTGCTAAAGTTCCAGATATTCCCTTAGAAGTTATTGTAAAAAAAAAAAACGGTAACAAAAACAGAACTAAAGCGGGGTAATATTGGACAAACATTTCTCAGTGAACAAAGGAATACTTTCTAGCCCGTTTTTAATATCAAGTTCTAACTTTAACCAGAAACTGATTCTTGCTCTCACTCTAACAAGTTGTTTTTGGGCCTAAACCAGGCGGCAACCTCCGGCTCTGAACCAGGAAGTGCCTTAAGCTGCATTCTACCAAAAATTCAACAGTTTTTAGAAGCATTTTGGTCCATCCACTTCAATACAAAATGAGACGACTTCTTACTTGATTTATTACCTCAGAACATTTGTTTTGGGACAACACTATGGTCTCAACCTCTGTCTCCAAGACAATATGATGTTAGTGTTAATAATGGCCCCATTTAGAAGAAAATAGGAGACAAACAATCGTATGATTTGGGGCGGGGCTACCTTTGATTGACAGGTGGCTAAAAAGGCAAGCCGTCATCAGGAGAGAAGAAAAGCAATTCATATCCACGGCACTTAATAAAGTTAAAAAATAAACATCCCACTTAATGCTCCAGTTAATGTTAGCATGAACTAGCTGGACTTCCCTCAGTCAGGTTTAGGTATATATATATATATATATATATATATATATAAAAATATATGTATCTGTAAATATATGTATATATATATCTCGCTCCTCCACAGTGCAGATATGGTCTGCTCCGTGTTTCTGAAAACAAGATGGCGACACAAGATGGCGACGAGTGTAACACTGATCTCGATGCTTCAGACGGGCAGTCCACAAACCAACGGGTGACGTCACTATGTTCATTATTTACATGTAGTCTAAGGCCTAAACCTGACTGAACGTTGCATTTTGTCCTTTGATTTGGAGGACACGATGATTTTTGGCACTGAGCGACATAGGAAGTGAAAAAGGTGATTGTGACCTTGCTGGATGATGTAAACTAACCAATAAAGTTTAATATCCTGCAGAATCTTTAAGCATGGCAGGTTAACGAGGTCACACAGTCAGAATCTCTCGTCATCAGCCATGTGGGCGGGTCTTAGCAGAAACATTAGTGGAAATGACTTGTTGATAACCTTCATATTTGACTGTGATCTGGTCTTTCCTCAGCTCTCCTAACCATCCTGCTGTCCTGATTAGCTATAGGAAGCTGAACCTCAGCAGGCCTGCAGCTGATCCAAGCCGTCTCACTTGATCTCTATCTGCCAGCGCTTTGATCCAAACATCCTGGGATCTTGTAATCCGCTCATGTCAGGCAATAATGGTTGCTGTCAACTTTTAAGTCGTGCTCAGCTGAGTATTTTAATTTATTTTTCCCTGAGATGAACTTTAGATGAGGGTTCTCCTGAGATGCAGTCTGAATTTTAGGAAACAATCCCAGTTTGCACCTGTTTAAAGAGCTCTTCTGCCACACTCAGTTAATATTACTGCAGGAGGAATTAAATCAGATGTTCTGGATAAAATCGGCATCAAGGTTCTGTTTAAAGTCAAATAACAAATATGTTACAAGCCGGTGATTTGCCAGTGAGGATAAACTCATCAGTGTGGAACCAGTCTTCAGCTCACTAACAGAACATTTCTCTGACAGTTTTGTAACAGCGAGTGAAATATTATGTGACATGCTGCCAGCTGATAGCTGAACCCAGATTCCTCCTGATGGTTCGGTTTCTGCATGACCAAATTCACTCTGACACATTTCTGGACCAGGTAGTTCTTTGTGAGGGTTTTGATTGTCCACTTCTTTAGTTTATGCATTTATGCATCAGAATTTACATCACCAGTAGAAATGTATGTGCTTCTTATACTGCTGTGTGGTTTTAGGAATGGAACATGTCTATAAGTCCATAGTTTTGGTTCAGAATAAAATATCTACAGGCCAAAAGTTTGGACACTTCTCATTCAATGTTTTTCCTTTATTTTCATGACTATTTACATTGTAGATTCATCAAAACTATGAATGAACACATGTGGAATTATGTACTTAACAAAAAAAGTGTGAAATAACTGAAAACATGTCATATTCTAGTAAGCAAAGGGTGGTTACTTTGAGGAATCTAAAATACAAGACATGTTTTCAGTTATTTCACACTTTTTTTGTTAAGTACATAATTCCACATGTGTTCATTAATAGTTTTGATGCCTTCAGTGAGAATCTACAATGTAAATAGTCATGAAAATAAAGAAAATGCATTGAATAAGAAGGTGTGTCCAAACTTTTGGCATGCAGGAACAAATGAGTGAAATCCATGTATGCAGATATGAAATGTAGGAAACTCAAGTTTTTGGACGGCGTGCAGGACTTTTTGTGATCCTCAGACTCATCCTGCAGCCCATCATGAGGCTGACAGCTTTGGTTTTAGTGAAATAATAATGGTGGATTAACCATTGGAGGAACATTTTTTACAAAAACTCAACAGCATACAACTTTGGTAAAGCCTTAGCTCATGCCAGCTGAGGACCGATCCATAATCATTCATGAGACGTGATCCGCAGCCGGACATTGGTGATGAATCTGTTACTGTTGGGTAATGGTGGCTGATGTTGGCCAAGCCATTTATTTAAAAATCACAACTGTGGGGACATCACTACATTACCTGTGTATCATCTTTTTTATTTGCATGTTTACATCATTTTTGGCTCATTTCAGCTACAATAATCACATCTGGCTCTCTGAGAGAGAGAGCTGGAGATGTGATGGCAGAGAGTAGAGACAGAGGAACATTTATAGGCTGCTTGGCTGTCAGCTTATCACTTATTTATTTATTTTGTTTTTAATTATTAAATTGGCATTTTTTTAGCCTTAGTGGTAAGCGCTCTACCAGTGTGAGCCACCGGGACGCCCCAAGCTTATCACTTTTTATGTGTTTATGAGTTTTGAGTGTTTTGTTTTTGGTTGAACTATATATTTTATACACATTTTTATACTTAAAAAAATAAATAATAAAATAATTATCTAGATTTTTTAATTACATGTAAAATTCAATAAAATGTTTATTAAATAAAATATTTTTTGTTAATTATTTTAATTATTATTTTTGACATAATGGTGCTGCCGTCGTTTTTAGTGTTGTAGATGTTCTTTTAATTTATTGTTGCCAGAGCTCGTACGTGTCTTGGTCAGCTCCAGTCGTTTTTTAAATATATGATAAACATTTAAATGATGTGTAAAGTGAAGAGAAGCAGCTGGTTGTGTGATCAGGAAGCTGTAGATGAAGAGATGTCTGATGGCTGTGGAGGGAAAAACAGAAACGACTCTCTGACGCTCTGATCAATACAGGTTTCATTCTTTCACAGACACAAAGCACTTGAGTTCATTCAGTTAATCAATTCTTTCTTGTTGAGCTCAAATGATACTGTCAATATGTCATGGCAGTACAAAAATGTACATTATTGATTTACTCCGATAACTGAAAACCCATTGAGAGAAGCCTTCGCTGTGTATTATGAATTTGCAAAATAGATAAATAACATACTAAATCATTGTATATTGGAACATTTTAATGACTTATTGATGCTGTTTTGCATTCCAGCAAACCTTCATAATTTGGCTGAGAAGAAATGATTCGGCTTCACATGGATGATCAATACCATATTACATCCATTACATCATTTTAAAGCCAAGAATTTCTGGCAGCTTAGAAAACTTTTTAGTTGTAGCTGCAGATTTTGATGCCTCTACATTTTTATTACTATAAATTTTGCTTTTGTGGATTAATGGTGTTCCAGTTATGTTTAAAATATTCTGAGGAAGCTGGTGATAAAAGGGCTAATATTTCCAACCAAGTCCATTTCTAGGAATCACAATGATTCCTTTGTCGGCTCATATAATTCTATGGAATGAACATAACTCTTCCAAATGTAATTAATGTGTTAGCTAAAATACTACATTGAGTCGACATGACAAAGAAACTGGCAGCAGATTGACGTAATGGTAATTATAAGGTAGAAAATTGCCTTCGATTCATGAAGCTCAGGCCTCAAATCTTTCATATCCTGATTTCTCAGGATTTTTCCCCTCTCACACCTTTCTTTGTTAGCCGTGTCTCACGGCCATTCATGCTCAAGGTTACTAACTGTGAGGGTGTTTGAGCCCTTTTTCTCTTCATATCTGTAACTCTGACATGTATTGTTGAGATCCTGCTCTGCTTCCGTCACTCGCCTCCCTTCAACCTCCGCTAGAGCTTTTTTCACCCTTTGATGCAAAATATCACACCAGAATGAGCATGTAGTCCCTGCAACATACAGTATTAGGGATGGGTACCGAATTCGGTACTTTTATAGGTACCGACCGAATTCCGTCGGTACTACCGAGTACCGATTCATGTAAAATCAAACGGTACCATGTTTCGGTACCTAAACGGCGTTACCTTTAAACTGATCATTGATTTCAACCTGTTTTCATTTGACGTCTTTGATTAACAAGCGTGCTGACGATCGCACTATTTTTTATTTTTTTATTTACCTCCTCGTCTGGTCCTGTCTGCTCACCGCGGCCACTAGCTGCTGCCCTCTTCCACCGCCGAGCAGAGACCAACAGCCGGCTCTAGGCCTGCTAGCCGCTAGCCGCCAGCTGCTATCTCTCCAATGTCTCTACCCGGGCTTGGCCTTCGTCTGCCTCCAGATTGGACCTTCCTTACTCCGTTTGCTCTCTCCATTCTTCTGTAGACCAGTCATTAGCAGCTAGCAGCTAGCTGCTGCATCTCTGGTCCTCCGCTAATACTCCGCTCTTCAACTCAGGAATATTACCTGCCACTTTACTCCAAACTGCCTCGCTGAAATTAAATCCCTCAGACTCCTGCGTCATCCTCGATATGTGCACAGAGCAGCCTGACTCAACTTTGTTTATTCCAACCATGCCACGCCCACAATACTGTCTGACCGGTGCTGCGCCCACAGCTACGACGTCATCACAACAAATCACACGTGCACTTGCAACTTTTTTTTTTTCTCCTCCGTGCACCTGAGAGCTCCTCTGCATTCTTTGATAACACTGCAACCTTCATGCTACAAAATGCACGTTCACTCAACAATAAAGCACTGCTCATCCTGGATTTTATATTCTTTTGATATATTTTTTAAAGTTATTATTATTTTGAGAAATAAATATGTTGAATTGAACATTTTTTTAATTTATTATTAAACAAATTAACATTTATTACCACATAAACAAACTAAAAAGTACCGAAAATTGGTACCGTTTAGTACCGGTACCGATTCCCAGGTACCGAGTATCGGTACCGTATCGGTTCAAATGTGAACGGTACCCATCCCTATACAGTATGTCTGCATTAAAACAATGTTGTCTATATTCATGAGGTTTAAAAAAAAAAAACAGTTTTAAATGTGCATGCCAATAGCAATGCAAATGTAACAAATCAGTATTTAACACAAATGCAGTTGCACACAGACTCTAAACAGCTGTTAAATACAGATAAATGTCATGATTTAGGTCTACATATTCTCACTACTGTAGAGATGCCAAACATAAGATTCAGTTTCTTTCTGGATTCTGCACATTTGTAGTTATCTGCCTGTTTATTTAAGTGTGTTCACTCAGAACAACCTGGCCTATATTTCACACCACTGAGAGGAACTTCGGGACATCGGATCACTTCTTCATTTGCTACTTTTTATTTAATAACTCATTTGATCCATAAATACATTTAGTACAATATGACTAATTTTGTCATACAGAATAAAAAAGCAATACAAAGATTATACCATGAAATAAACATTTTATTTACTTTATAAGTCTAATAAGAATATTTACAAGTCAGAAAATGAAACCAGACAAACAAAAATGAAATTAAAAATCTCCTGTGAAGTCTGCAGAGCTAATAATCTGGAGACTGCTAACGCTAACTCTGAATCAGCTTTTACTTCCAAACATTTTCCTCGCCAATATGCGGCCCTGGAGAAAGAAATGGATGTTTTGTGGCTGGGAATTATTACTCATAAATAGATTATGAGTTGCAACATCATAACTGTCACAAAAACGCTCAACAGCAACGTTTCTACTAGCGCTATTAGCTAACAGGGAGCGGCGTCCTCCAGGAGGATGAACAGCTGATCAGACCAGAAACGCTTCATTCAAGCCAACAAGGCTTGGTGCACGGACACTGCTACACTGTAATTATCATTTTAATCATCTCTATAAACTCTACAAAGCAATACAAATCCAGTGCTTTTCCTTTAAAACATCAGTTTTTCATGTGGTGCATTACTCAGTGATTGTTTGTTATTATGTTTCCTCAGTTTTAATGTAAATTGAATCATTCGTTCCAGTAATATTCACTAAACCAGTTCATTGGCTTCATTAGTTCATATTTACCAGTCAAATGTAATTGAGGAACATCAGTCAATCTGATATTTACTTGTCTTTTTTCATTTAAAAAAAAATGTGGTTCTATTGAATAAATACTCTCAACTCAACTTTATTTGTAAAGCACTTTAAAACAACCACAGCCGCAACAAAGTGCTGTACATAAACAAACAGAACAAGAGACAATAAAATAAATAAAACAAGAATAAACACTAAAATACATAGATTCATTGCTTTTTAAAACAATATAAAAAACAATAAATAAAAGCAAACCATAAAAACACTAAAACAAGAGCAGAGTCTCATGCGTGGTTAAAAGCCAAGGAATAAAAATAGGTTGGTAGGTAGGTAAATATGACTTAGAAACAGCCTGAGTAAAGATTACAAACACTTTCTGTGGAAAAAAGCTTTTATTTAAGTAAATGTCACATTTTTTTCCAGAGTACAATCACCAGTAGGCATATATATAAACTTACTGGTGCTTCACATCTTTTACTACAACTTATACTCTATGTTCTCAATATATTCCATTAATGACATCCCACATAGAAGGAGCTGTGATATATTGAGTTTATTAGATATATCGCCTCACTCAGAACTCTAAAAACACTTGTCTATAATTTATGGCACAGACACATATAAAACATGGCACATTAACATTGAGAGGACGTTGCTACTAAGTTGCTGTCTGAATGAAGGCGTGGCCCAGCTGGACGTGAACATGGACATGTGGAGCTGGACTCTGTTTATTCTCTGTCTGTGGCAGTTTCAGTTAAAATGATTCAGTTGTGTTTGTCTGTTCAGAGCTTGTTTACAATGCGTGACCTTGGGCAAAAAAAAAAAAATGAACAAAATAAAGCTGGAAAAGGAAAATCCCCCAGTTGTGGCTGTTTACCTGAAACATAAAGTTCTAAGTTATAAAAGATTTAATGAAAAATAGAAATAAAAACAGACCTAATCCACCTAGTAAACAAAGCTCAAAGGCTGATTCAAGCTGCTGGTGAGTTCACAGTGACAGCAGTAAACATCACATGCTGTAAAAGGAAAAACCTTTCTGTGGACTCAAACATTGTGAACTTTACAGCCTGAATCTTTCTGCGACATGAAACGTGGTGATTGCTTCAGCGTGTCTCCATCAGAGCCTCCAGATATGAACCAGACCAGGGATGGATGTTTTTCATCTTGTATCCTGGGATTATTGTATGTGTAGTGTGACTATTCTGCAGGGATTACAAGCATGAGGAAATTGGTTTTAACTCTGGGAAGAGAATTAATGCTCAATTCAATGTCAAGTAAGGATTTAAAGAGTGAAAGAAGTTAGAAATGAT
Organism: Centropristis striata; assembly: GCF_030273125.1. Lineage (NCBI taxonomy): Eukaryota > Metazoa > Chordata > Actinopteri > Perciformes > Serranidae > Centropristis > Centropristis striata. The sequence goes on from NC_081528.1 coordinate 38,378,367, forward strand.
TCATGACTACACGCTGCTGTGGACCTGCAGACTGACATTTTATTTACATCCGTGTTAAAGCGTTCATTACTATAAATGCATCGTATCCTGAGGAGATGTTAAACAGCTCATATTACTCATTTAATGACAATCTTCAGTACAGTATGTTTGATTTTTTTGCCCCTAAAACATGCCGCTAATTCTCAGGCGACAGTTTGTTTCACAGCTGCTGTCAGTCATTTGCCAGAACGCATTAACAGCTCTGACTCGTTCACAAGGCGTCAGGACGAACGCTCTCCTGAAGCAGACACGGGGTCATGTAGCGTTTCTCTGCAGACAGAGAAGACTTCACTCTGAGTTTAGTTTCCACTGCTCATCTTCTCAGGCTTCTTTTATCAAGAGGTTAGTGGAGAGAAGGTCAAGCTGAGATCCAAGTACTTCACAGAAAACAAAACTCTGCTGGATAACAACACTTTCCTTCATCCTCTTCAGCTGCAAGAGACAAAACAAGTTAAAGCCGCATGTCTTCACCTCAGAATCAACCTCCAAAAGATGCTCCACTCCTGGTTCGCTCTCTGAAGAGAGAAATAATCTTCAACCCCATCAAACAATCCAAGAAGCAGAGAGAGGTCCTTATCCCAGCAGCGCTGCTATCTGCTGGTTCATAAACCGGTTTGAAGCGCCGATCGCACAGAATCTGTCCACAGAACAGCTCAGTGATCAATACAGCGCCTGATATCTCCACTATATGCTGAGTCAGCACTCAATATGATGGAAACTGATCATTACAACTCAGGGTTGTGATACGACTATATGGGCTCAACAGGAACAGCTGCCAGGTTGAAAATGGCAACTTTTTAAAAAAAATCTTTGCTTCATTAGTGATCTCCCCTTGAGACGCATCACATCACCTCTGTTTAAATAATGGAACATTTAACTGGGCTGAATAAATGTAGAGTAAGCCAGCTGTAAGATCTCAGATACTAGCAAACTGTTCTGCTCCAGTCTGGACATATGCAATAACAATAGTTTGTGTTATGGTTATAAGTCTCATCTGTTTTATTAAACTGCTGTTATTAATTTATTATAAGCTAATTTACCAACAAGATCTCAAACATATATAAAAGAATATCAGCCATAATGACACGTGATTGTTTTTCAAAACGACCCATATGAGTCATTATAGATATTATAGATACATATAGTCATTATAGATATTATAGATACATATAGTCATTATAGATACATATAGATACATATAGTCATTATAGATATTATAGATACATATAGTCATTATAGATACATATAGATACATATAGTCATTATAGATATTATAGATACATATAGTCATTATAGATATTATAGATACATATAGTCATTATAGATACTTATAGTCATTATAGATATTATAGATACATATAGTCATTATAGATATTATAGATGCATATAGTCATTATAGATATTATAGATACATATAGTCATTATAGATATTATAGATGCATATAGTCATTATAGATATTATAGATACATATAGTCATTATAGGTATTATAGATACATATAGTCATTATAGATATTATAGATACATATAGTCATTATAGATATTATAGATACATATAGTCATTATAGATACTTATAGTCATTATAGATATTATAGATACATATAGTCATTATAGATATTATAGATGCATATAGTCATTATAGATATTATAGATACATATAGTCAGTATAGATATTATAGATACATATAGTCATTATAGATATTATAGATACATGTAGTCATTATAGATATTATAGATACATGTAGTCATTATAGATATTATAGATACATATAGTCATTATAGATATTATAGATACATATAGTCATTATAGATATTATAGATACATATAGTCATTATAGATATTATAGATACATATAGTCATTGTAGATATTATAGATACATATAGTCATTATAGATATTATAGATACATATAGTCATTGTAGATATTATAGATACATGTAGTCATTATAGATATTATGGATACATATAGTCATTGTAGATATTATAGATACATGTAGTCATTATAGATATTATAGATACATATAGTCATTGTAGATATTATAGATACATGTAGTCATTATAGATATTATAGATACATGTAGTCATTATAGATATAATAGATACATATAGTCATTATAGATATTATAGATACATATAGTCATTATAAATATTATAGATATTATAGATACATATAGTCATTATAGGTATCATAGATACATATAGTCATTATAGATATTATAGATACATATAGTCATTATAGATATTATAGATACATATAGTCATTATAGATACATATAGTCATTATAGATATTATAGATACATATAGTCATTATAGATATTATAGATACATATAGTCATTATAGATACATATAGTCATTATAGATATAGATACATATAGTTATTATAGATACATATAGTCATTATAGATATTATAGATACATATAGTCATTATAGATATTATAGATACATATAGTCATTATAGATATTATAGATACATATAGTCATTATAGATACTTATAGTCATTATAGATATTATAGATACATATAGTCATTATAGATATTATAGATGCATATAGTCATTATAGATATTATAGATACATATAGTCATTGTAGATATTATAGATACATGTAGTCATTATAGATATTATAGATACATGTAGTCATTGTAGATATTATAGATACATGTAGTCAGTATAGATATTATAGATACATATAGTCATTATAGATATTATAGATACATGTAGTCATTATAGATATTATAGATACATATAGTCATTATAGATATTATAGATACATATAGTCATTATAGATAGTATAGATACATATAGTCATTATAGATATTATAGATACATATAGTCATTATAGATATTATAGATACATATAGTCATTATAGATATTATAGATACATATAGTCATTGTAGATATTATAGATACATATAGTCATTATAGATATTATAGATACATATAGTCATTGTAGATATTATAGATACATGTAGTCATTATAGATATTATGGATACATATAGTCATTGTAGATATTATAGATACATGTAGTCATTATAGATATTATAGATACATATAGTCATTGTAGATATTATAGATACATGTAGTCATTATAGATATTATAGATACATATAGTCATTATAGATATTATAGATACATATAGTCATTATAAATATTATAGATATTATAGATACATATAGTCATTATAGATATCATAGATACATATAGTCATTATAGATATTATAGATACATATAGTCATTATAGATATTATAGATACATATAGTCATTATAGATACATATAGTCATTATAGATATTATAGATACATATAGTCATTATAGATATTATAGATACATATAGTCATTATAGATACATATAGTCATTATAGATATAGATACATATAGTTATTATAGATACATATAGTCATTATAGATATTATAGATACATATAGTCATTATAGATATTATAGATACATATAGTCATTATAGATATTATAGATACATATAGTCATTATAAATATTATAGATACATATAGTCATTATAGATATTATAGATGCATATAGTCATTATAGATATTATAGATACATATAGTCATTGTAGATATTATAGATACATGTAGTCATTATAGATATTATAGATACATGTAGTCATTGTAGATATTATAGATACATGTAGTCAGTATAGATATTATAGATACATATAGTCATTATAGATATTATAGATACATGTAGTCATTATAGATATTATAGATACATGTAGTCATTATAGATATTATAGATACATATAGTCATTATAGATATTATAGATACATATAGTCATTATAGATAGTATAGATACATATAGTCATTATAGATATTATAGATACATATAGTCATTATAGATATTATAGATACATATAGTCATTATAGATATTATAGATACATATAGTCATTGTAGATATTATAGATACATATAGTCATTATAGATATTATAGATACATATAGTCATTGTAGATATTATAGATACATGTAGTCATTATAGATATTATGGATACATATAGTCATTGTAGATATTATAGATAAATGTAGTCATTATAGATATTATAGATACATATAGTCATTGTAGATATTATAGATACATGTAGTCATTATAGATATTATAGATACATGTAGTCATTATAGATATTATAGATACATATAGTCATTATAGATATTATAGATACATATAGTCATTATAAATATTATAGATATTATAGATACATATAGTCATTATAGATATCATAGATACATATAGTCATCATAGATATTATAGATACATATAGTCATTATAGATATTATAGATACATATAGTCATTATAGATACATATAGTCATTATAGATATTATAGATACATATAGTCATTATAGATATTATAGATACATATAGTCATTATAGATACATATAGTCATTATAGATATAGATACATATAGTTATTATAGATACATATAGTCATTATAGATATTATAGATACATATAGTCATTATAGATATTATAGATACATATAGTCATTATAGATATTATAGATACATATAGTCATTATAAATATTATAGATACATATAGTCATTATAGATATTATAGATACATATAGTCATTATAGATATTATAGATACATATAGTCGTTATAGATATTATAGATAAATATAGTCATTATAGATATTATAGATACATGTAGTCATTATAGATATTATATATACATGTAGTCATTATAGATATTATAGATACATATAGTCATTATAGATATTATAGATACATGTAGTCATTATAGATATTATAGATACATGTAGTCATTATAGATATCATAGATACATATAGTCATTATAGATATTATAGATACATATAGTCATTATAGATATTATAGATACATATAGTCATTATAGATATTATAGATACATATAGTCATTATAGATATCATAAATACTTATAGTCATTATAGATATTATAGATACATATAGTCATTATAGATATTATAGATACATATAGTCATTGTAGATATTATAGATACATGTAGTCATTATAGTCGTTATAGATATTATAGATAAATATAGTTATTATAGATATTATAGATACATGTAGTCATTATAGATATTATATATACATGTAGTCATTATAGATATTATAGATACATATAGTCATTATAGATATTATAGATACATATAGTCATTATAGATATTATAGATACATATAGTCATTATAGATATTATATATACATGTAGTCATTATAGATATTATAGATACATATAGTCATTATAGATATTATAGATACATATAGTCATTATAGATATTATAGATACATATAGTCATTATAGATATTATATATACATGTAGTCATTATAGATATTATAGATACATATAGTCATTATAGATATTATAGATACATATAGTCATTATAGATATTATATATACATGTAGTCATTATAGATATTATAGATACATATAGTCATTATAGATATTATAGATGCATATAGTCATGATAGATACATTACGGGTCGCTGGTGTAAATAAAATACTGCCGTTTTGTTGAATTGAGGCTATAAAACCAGTGATCTAGGTTTAGGGCAGTAAACTTCCTGGTAAGTTGTTATAAAAGACAGTTAAAACAGTAAATAAATGAACATAAAAGCCAGAAGTGAAGTAGTTACAGGGACAACGTGACGACCAGAACTGACAGTTATTATATAAAATGTGATGCACTAAACGGGCCAACCTATTTGCAACGATTTTTGCTGCTTGTAAAACGGCCTATAGGTTGTTTTTGAGGGGAGACCAGTCTCTAATTTACAGTTTGGAGATTTACTTTTAATCTCAATATGTTATATAAGTTTTTCATTTGACTTACAACTGCTTAGTTTCTTAATTGCTAAAACATTAGGTGACTAAAATGTCCATATTTTCAGGCTGATCCCTTGGCAAACACTTTTAAAAGTTAGTGTTAAGCCCTACGATAATCACCATGAAATCAAATATACTGTGGTCACTAACACTTTAATAGTAAATAAATAAGCATAGTTTAATTGTTATAGGAGTTTTGCATCAATGTGATATTGACTTCATTACCTCCGCTAAGGACTTTGTTTTGTGGTCGGTTTAATATCGTCAGCAGGATTTCGGGAAAAAACTACTGGCTTGATTTTTATGAGACTTGGTTGAAGGGTGAAGCAGGAGAAGTTCAGTCTGTTCTCTTGGTCAGCTTTATTCCACCAGGTATCCATGTGTTCAGATTCAGATGATGGTTAAACATGTGTTACAGCTTCCACTGTAGCAGGAATCTGAAATGGCAGCACTGTCTGGAGGTGATCTGTCTAATGAAACTGTGAGCATCACCCTGCATGGACCCAGTCATCTTGTCCTGTAGCTGACCTTTTGACCCCACTCAAATAAAAAACAGATTTTCTCTGTTGGGGATAAAATTCAAGTATCACTGGTAGAAAGTGAAAGACTGGCATGAATGTTTGGAACTGAAAGAGCAAAATGCTGCTGGCACAAATCCTCAGCAGATTCCTGCTGCCAAAACAGTGAAAAAAGACTCTAAGTTGGCTGCTTCGCCTCTCAGCGCTGGAAACACGTCTCACAAAGATCTCTCTATGATTCCTAGAGAGTCTTCATTGTCTTCTGTTGACCCCATCAGCAGGTCAAACGTGTGGACAGAGTCCCCGATGACGCCGACACACTAAGTGCTTTTAATTATTTAGGAGGCGAGCAGAGATACGTGCAGCGCCATAGCTTGAACAAGGTGGATCAGAGTCTATTGTGGACATAATGCACATAAAGATGCTCCCTGCTCGTGTTTCAGCCTGATGCTCTTACACAAACCCAATCTGACAGCGATCTCCAGGGTTCTGCATGGAGGAGTAGCTGTGGTTTAGCGCCTCAGGTTTACCCAGACCAGATCATCTCACATCAAGCTGCACTCCTTCTGTCTCACACATTTTGTACTCTTCTGACACTAAACAGTATGAAAAAACAGACTAAAGCCTACAGGTAATGCTGTTGCAGTATGTGCACAAAATAGCATTGAAACATAAAGTAGAAACACAACAGATCCTCCTCGCAGCGTACAGGTCCACCTGGTGTTCTTCCATAAATGCTCTTATTTAGTTCTTAAGCTTATGTGCATTTAATAATGCTCAGAACAGCTTGAACGTTTGTTTGTGATAAAATGGTGCAGCCATTAGCAAATTAGAAAGAGTGTGACTCTTATCTGAAGACTTCAGATCAGAGTCAGGTTTACTGTAATGTTGATCACCGTTTCAGACGTTATCACACGATGTAAAGGGTGTTTTTCAGCAGTTATCCTGCCTGTAACTATGGACTAAAGGGGCTGCTCCACCTGCTAGCAGGCTGGGCAGGTTGTTGTCACTACATTCAATGTATATTAACATGTATTGCTGGCAGCGCCCTCTAGTGGCTGAAGTTATTATGAAAGATGCCGAGGTGGAAGTGATGTTACGGAGTGTGAAAATAAATGGCCAAAGCAGGAAAAGGGAATATAAAGCATGAAGCATGAATCAGCTGTTAGAGGGAGTGGAAGGGTCCAACCAGGACAATTGTTTGTGTCCAATGTGAAAACTGAAGTAAATAATGTTATCTGAAGCTACGTAACTTGATTTCACTACGTCAGGTTTTTACCTAACCAACTATTTCACTTCTGTTATTTACATCTTGCTAGTAACTGCTGCACTTCCTGCATTTATGTGTAAAAACCGTCTTTAATAACATCTAACCATGAACTTTTTGCTCTAACTTTAGATCAGTAGCTTTGCATACTTAACCACTTAGTTTTAAACAGCTGATAACAACTTAGTGGACCTACTAGTAGGTGGAGAAGGCTCCTTCTGCCCATACTTTAAAGAACAATAACCGTCGATAAATGGCCATTCAATCTTTTGATAAAGTTTGAAATGGGTGATTTGAACAAAGTAATTGAACAAATAGTTAAACTACTATATGTCAAGAACCCCTCCAGAAATGCAAGAAAAAAAGTTAAAATACCTTAAAAGTAATCAATGTACAATAACCATCTTAAACTGAGATTTAAGGAACAGCAGATCAAACATTCTCTTCATCTGGTTGATTAGAAAACCTTCTAGTCTCTGGACATGCATCATTCTGCACAGTGCTGCTTGAACATGGGAGCAAACTATGTTGTTTTCTTATTGTTATTTGAGTAGAATGGGACTTTAAATAAATCCTGTGTGATTTAAATGTCTGCAGAGAAACACAGGAACTTGAGGTTTAGCTGAGGAAGCATTGTGGTTGCATATTGTAATAAAGTGCAGCACATGTCGACTATTAATAGAGACAGGAAAAGATGCTTCCTCCTCTCTGCCAGATGACACAGCAGCATGTTTGTCAGAGTGTGTAGTGAAGCCTCTCGCCCTCTGAGTCCGAGCGCCAGATGCAGATGCAGCTGTGAACCCGTCACACCTGGGTTTACCTCCACGCCGCCGCTCTCTGCACGCATCAGGAGAGAGAAGAGCAGCTTCTACAGCAGCTCAGCGGTGCAGAATCACACAGGAAAGTCTGATGGAGAGCAGAAACCATGCAGATAGAGAGAAATAATCTGTACAAATACGGTTGTTAAATCAATGGTTCACAAACCCTTTTTTCATCTCCTTCGACCCCTAAAAACGAAATCATTTGATTGGTTATTTTGCAAAAACCATATTTGATTTATTTCCCATTATTTTTTTTCTTATTTTTTTTGGTGCAGTTCAGAGAATATTAATCAAACGGGTGTTATGATAAGATATCTGAATCTTTTGTCATTTTCCTAAATCATGTCATTTTACTGCACACTCCAGGGAAAATCAATCAAACTGCTGTTGCTTTATTAATTTAAAAAATGACTTTTATCTGTTTTTGTAAATGAACTTTTCATTTGTACTGTGCAATCTGTTGTCACTACTAACAGCCTTATTACGGACATCACTTTTAACCCTCTAAACCCTGAGCAGTTTTTTTTTTTTTGCTCCTGTCACATTTTACTCAGTGTGGCCTAATTTCTCACTGCAGTATAGAAATCCTGCATCTCTATGGAAACAGCACAATCATTACTGCAAGCAGGGGTAACTCACAAATGTCTTTGTGCAGTGTAACACAGTTATAATAAATCAGGGAAAGGGAATACAATGCAATCTATAAAGGCTACACATGTGTTGAAAACACATTATTAGAACCTCTCCTGTCCTCTCCTCTCTGATCTGTGTAAACAGCCTGCAGTTAAGTTGGAGTTGATCTCAGGTAAGTCATTTGTGATTTCAGGTGTTTTGATGAGCAGGATTTAATGTTTTTATAGGATCTGGTGAGTTCTGTATGATTCTTATGGACAAAAAAACAAGGTGATTTTGATGCAGTTTCACTATTTTACGCTTAGATTTGGTTAGTTTACTGACAGAAATGTCCATCACACAGGGCCTGTTTTTAGTTCTGTCAAAAAGTTGCAAATTCATTGATCATGTCTGTTTTTATGGTTTCTGTCTTTGATGAATGGTGTTATTTTTCTTTCTTTCTTTTTATTTGGAACGAAAACGTCCGTCTCTGTTTGTCTCATTTGAAAGCTTTTTATTGATCCAGACTGGGCAGAAAGTGAACAATTGTTAAAGAACTTGTTTTCTTCCAAATTTCCTTAACTTTCTTACAAAATCTCCCAGGTTGGGAATTGCTGTTCTTTGTTGTGTTATCATGAGAAAACACTTCTGCATTTCAACAAAGTCCCTTGTTAAACTCTTTGCTGTTGTTGGTTGTTTTTAAGTTGTTCCATTTTACTTCATTTCCTTTAATGCATCTATACATAATTCAGCTGTTTCCTTTTACTTGTGCTTTGCTTTGTAATGAACAAACTGCAGAAGAGAAGTTCTTAAAATAGTAGAAATAGAGACACGCAGACAGCTATTAAGGCATGTCGCATGGCACAATAAAGGTTGTTTCATTGTGTAAATGTTAACATTAATCATCCGTAAAACAGCATTCTCATCAGCTGCCAACACACTGCTCCTAATTGTTTTGTTTCTAATGATTTGTTGAACTTGCTCTGCTTTTTAAAACCTGTTTTTCACTGATGTTAAACTCCCAGTCAGGATGCTATTAAAGGGATTCAGGTGTGACATGAAAAATGGATTTTAAAAAGAGCAAATCAGCAGAACAAAGTGGGGAGAGTCAATTAACATGATGAACGACTAAACATAGATGAGCCTTAAACAAAAGCTGAAACATTGAATGTGCCATTCTTGTTTCATACATCAAGAAGCGAAGCTATAATGAGCATCCAGGTACAAAGCCACCATCTTGAGCCTGCGGTGAAGCAGCCACACTGTGATTAATTGAGTTTGTCACTCCGCCTTGTTCCCCTCGTGCTCTCAAGAGTTGCTCTGAAGTGATGACAGTCTATCCATTAAAACCAGTTTTCTAAATGGCAATAATTTCCTCAAAGAAGCATCTGCTTTGGTGTCACATAATGGCAGCAATAATGAGATTCTGCTTCATGAGAAACTTCTGTTGCTGGGGAGATGCTCTGACAGAACAGCTTTTTAATCGCTTAAGTTGAGCGTGAGCGCCTGTGATGTGACTCCTGCAGCACTTTGTGTCACACAGCTTTTAACATCTTACATTCCTGATGTGTACTTGTATTATTAATGTGTCTCTTTGGAGTCAAGCTCACGCTGCATTCTCATCTTAAACCCTTGGAATTTACACTCTTTCTCAAGTGATTTGATACTTTCTTCCCAAGCTGAGAAATCTAAATGTTTAATAGTTTTGCAACAAAAATTGAATATGTTTCATTTTTACTCCAAACTTTCCAAACACTACACACACATCAAGATGCCTCAAATCAGCTCTGTTGATTCTCTGAGCAGTTCATTCAGCTACACGTGCATTTTTCATTTTAAAACGGAACTTTTAGTCTTTTTGCCACTAATGCTGTGCAACCAAACACTGTTAAACCCACAGAGGAATGTTTAACTCCAGCGGAGACGCAAGAGTTTATAAAGATACTAAATATATTGAACTATGGGCAAATCTGAATAAAATGGTGTACTCCAGCTAGAGAACTAGAGCTTGATATTGACATTATTATTACCTTATTATTTACAATCTTAAGCCAACAACAGAATAAACAGTTGATTGTGCATTTTGAAGATTAGCATGAGAAAAGCTTGATGGAAACAACTACATTTGATAAAACTTTTGTAAATGTGCATTTTTTGGCTTGTGGTGGTTTTTGTAGTTTTGGAATAATAGTTAAACAGGAGATGGAAATTTTTCCTGATGTTCTAACCTGGCGAACGTTAACTCACATGACTGATCAGCTGTTTCTGCTCCGCCGGTCAACGAGCCGACATGTAAGAACAATTAGAAGTTGCCCAATTGAATCCAATTCCTGAAAACGTCTCTCCATTTTAGTCTTGTGGGTGGCTAAAGTTGTTGGATTAGCAATGAAACCTCTACTTCTTCTACTGTTTACTGACAGATTAGCTGTCATCTTTTGATGAAAGTACGTTTATGAAGCTATTTATTTGCTCTAAATCAGTTGATGGAAACATCCCTTAATCACATTTTCTTTATTGTGACATTTAAAAATTCAAAGTCCCTCCCGTTCCAATGGACCACCACCAGAGTTTACTTTGAACAAAATATGCTAAAACCACCACAAACTGTGATGCTGGTGTATTTGGTACCAGGATGTACTGGCATGAGTTATGGCTCTAATAGTTATTTCACTTACTGGCTAATAAAAACCAGGAGTTGCTGCAGTAAAATCATCAGGTAAGATAACTTTATATTTGTGCATGGAACTAAGTTACCCACCTTACAAGCAATGAAGGGTAACCTGCAAGACAACTGAGCAGTTTCACACAAAACTGAGCTCTACTATGACACAGTGACTTCCTTTAATTATCTTCACAAGCATTGTATCTGCAGATTGGTCCTATTATATACACTACCGGTCAAAAGTTTTAGAACAGCCCAATTTCTCCAGTTTTTTATTGAAATTCAAGCAGTTCAAGTCAAATGAACAGCTTGAAAGGGTCCAAAGGTAAGTGGTGAACTGCCAGAGGTAAATAAAAAAAGGTAAGCTTAACCAAAACTGGAAAATAATGTACATTTCAGAATTATACAAGTAGGCCTTTTTCAGGGAACAAGAAATGGGTTAACAACTTAACTCTATGGAGTCTTGGACTATTTTGTCCGTTTTTGAATTCTTTTCATGTCTCTGTAAGTCATTTTGTGTCTTTTTTTTGGTCATTTTGTGTCTTTTTTTGGTCATTTTGTGTCTTTTTTAGTCATTTTGTGTCTTTTGGTGTCTTTTTTTGTCTTTTTTTAGTCCTTTAGTCCAACATAAAATGTGATTTTGAATCCTTGTTTTACTTTCAAAACACTATCATGCTCAATAAAGAATTTTAAATGTTGCAAATGTGCATTAATTTCAGAGTACACTGAGACATTAAACTGCATAATTATATATATATATATATATATATATATATATATATATACTGACACACTGACTTTTAAAAAACAAACCAAGAGTAAACATGCAGGTATGAAGATCTGATTGGACCGTTTGGTGAACATCAACCATGTGGGTAAATCAAATTCCAGAAGACAGAAGTTTAAGCAGAACTTTGTACATTTCTGTTCTTTGGTGTCACAAAGAGCTCATGAAGTAATAAGTGGTTATAAGCTCTATTAGTATTATTAGAGTGTAAATCGACTGCATGTTATGGATAATGAGGAACAGGATGGAAAGCAGCAATGATTCAGGCTTATTACTGCCACACACTTTCTAATGAACGACTTAATGAAGTGTCAGAGTGTACAGAGTCAGATACAAGCACAGCTTTTGACCTATTAATCAGGGAAATAAGTGCGCTGATGTGCATGTGTTGCTATGGTCACCAGATGATTTCCATAAAGGTCATATACATGGCTTTTTATTGTACAGATCAAACACAATCAGCAGGGGAATAATCAGCAAGTTCAGCTTTTTAAATCACATAACTGCTTTCATAAACTCCTGTGGTTGTGTTGTATGAAACTGGACAGTTTGGTTTGATTTACAGCTTTCACAGCAGCCAAGAGAGACAAACAAACAAACAAACAAACAGCTGTCTGTCGTCAGAGCTGTAAAGAAAACTGTCTGTACTGTCTGTACTGTCTGTGGCGTAAAACCTCCTGCTCCTGAATGTGAATGTGTGATTGTGTTGTGGTTTAGGACCAGATAAGCAGAATCAACATTTTAATTTCTTGACGATTACTCAGGACTCTGACTTTTTGAACCTGTTCCAATCCAGAACCAGTTCTCGGAGCCCAACCCTATTCAGCAAAGCTTGATCAGAAAATCATTAGTATTATTGATATTTTCAATGTAAACATAGTTGGTAGAGCTAGACTTTTGCCAAATCCAGCTGGTAGAATTGCAAATAGTCTTAGATAGACTCTGGCAGGAAGTGAATGCTTCTGTTCTTTTCAGTGGTTGTTATTGCATCTATTTCAGCAATGACTGTATTTATGGATGCAGTTCTATTGTTTTACTGTTTCTGTACTAACGCTAGCATTGGCCTTAGCATTAGCCCCAATCAGTCGGTTACATTGTTGACTATGCCATGGTCCCTGATTGGTCTGGGGACTTATTATTTTCTTCAAACGACGGCTGACTTATGTGCATAAATAAAACCTGGATCTCCCACATCTATCGTGCCAGCTACGTCCGGTTTGTGAATAAAACGATTTAATCTTACAGATCTGCTCGGCTCTCAAATGTTACTGAACCAAATTAATCAAATTCTGACAGTGAAACAAGTTATTTTGCAGGGTTGTGATTCTAAAAACAGACGTTTCCTTACCAATGTAAGTCTACAGCAAAAGTCTTTCTGTGCTCAGTGGCATCACATAACACACCTGGAGATTATTCCACTGTTTATCGATATGTCAAATCAGCATCAGTGCCTGGAGTTCCTCCTGGGGGTTTGGGGGGATTAGAGGTTAGGGTTTTATTATCACATAGAACCAGTAGACATGTTGACCTCACAGATGACTGACTGACTGTCAGGAAGAAAGTTAATCAACCAATTCTCACTTCTCTATGGAATCAGCACCGTCCGGAAACAAAACAGTGAAACTTCAAATAAAGATGAAGATCTGAGGATATGCCCTGTCTTCTTATTTTGAGTTAAACTGCACATGTTTCAGATAATATTTATTTTTTTATTTTTTTTATTTTAAAAATGCAATTTCAATTTACAATAATATTGTGTTACTTCTTTCAGTTTTACTAGGCTAATGTTATGGCCAACTTGTGGCCATTGAGAGGTTGTGATTATTCTTGTGTTCATTTTTTGTTTGTTATGTTTGTGTTGATGCCTGTTGTCTTTGTTGTTGTGTGTCTGTAAATTGTTGAGTGTTTTGTTTTATAATGTACTTTAGGACCCCTCGAAAACCAGAGGATTCCTCTCAAGGGGTTTATCTACTCAATAAAATTTCTGATGAGGATCCACCCACTCCACCTTCTGAAAACTGACCCACACTGACTCATGTGGAGAAGTAAACCAGGCAGGACTAGAGATGAGTTCTCATGGAGGATCTCAGCCTTTAATATAAGCATGTATCATATACCATATGAGGATATCAGCCATCATTTAATCAGCCCTCCGGAGCATCTGCTCTCAGGCGTTTTTTAAATAGATCATGTGATGAGCTGGAGTGTTCTCCTCTCTTCATCCATTCACAGCAGGTCACAAAAACCAGCCTGACTGTATGAATGTATGGATTACAGGTGCAGCTGAATCCAGCAGGGACTCTATACGAAGGTCGTCATCCGTACAGTGGCGGAGTGGTGATCTAGCAGATGGCAGCTTGAATAAAGCAGAATGAATGAATGAATGAATGAGCTCCTGCTGGAGGAGGAAGTTGCTCCTCTTCAGGCTACTTTGACCACAATGCTGCATCAGTTTGGAGTTCTGATGGCGTGAATGAGTGGGAGGAGAGGAGACAGAGTGTAAACTTGTTCTCCAGACAGATAATGTCCATCTGAAAGAGAACAGGTGGTGTAAGTCAGTCCTGATGGAGCTGTGCCTCCAGGGTTCCTCCAGCTGTTGGTTCAGACATTGTTCAGTCTGCAGAAGACAGTAGATTGATAAATACTGTCAGACTCCTCAGCACCGGGGAGATGTTTCCTCTTGTATTCCCTCACTCCTTTCAGGTAATAAGTGGTTTTATTTCACAGTTATTGGACTTAAACAGGCAATTTCCTGAGTTTCTGCCTAATATACTAAGAGTTCATTTAAATAGAGGAACATTATTGCACAAATGTAGGTTTTTAAAACACTGCTGTGAGTTTAACAGTTGTTGTTTTCTTTAATACTATTACTTGAAAGGACTCTAGTGTGTAATCAGCAGCTCATTTGTGTTTTTCTATCCCTTCTCGCTTTGCTTTCTATTAGCAGAAGGTCATTGAAAGATCATTTACTTCAAACTACGGTGATCAGCAGATCTTCTGACTGAACAAAAAGCTTTGGCTATTTTGAGACAAAGTGCAGATGAAAAGCAACTTAACCCTCTTGAAAAAATTGTGGCAAAATGACACCGTTCATCATGAAGAGGAACTATAAAAACAGGCATTATCATCAGGTTTCCACCTATCTGAGGGTCCTCCAACAAATCATATCATTAGGAAAAATAACAAAATTCAAGCTTAATATAGTGATATTTAATCCAAATCACTATATTCTACACCTCAATTAAAAATGTTGCTAAAAATTAAATGTTTGCATCAACCAAGTCCTGTAAAAAGATCAAATTCTGCCCCAGAGCAACTGTGAAGCTTTGTTTGAACTCAACAGAGAGGCCGAGGGCTGTAAAAATGTAAATAGTTGAATATGTAAAGCATATACATCTTGCATTTTTTTCTGTTTTCTTTTTTTTGTGATTTATGGCAGTATAACTGTATTCTCCTGCACAAAAGACATTTTTATTGCTGTGCTGTTTCCATCGAGGTGCAGAACTTAGAATGTATAATCAGTGAGAAACGAGGCCACAGTGAGTAAAATACACACACACACACACACACACACACACACACACACACACACACACACACACACAGCCCTGATTATCATGTCTTGATACCATTTGCTTTCATCCTGTCTTACAAGTCAGAGTGTAATGTTTTTTGGAGAGTAATTGCTGCTGTTGAGGCTGAATATTACTGTAAAGTAAACTGGTTTGGATCCTTCATGGTGGTCCGATCTCACCGTACAGGAGGAGACGAGGCCCGGAGCGGTTTCCTTTCTGGACAGAGACAAAGAGGCAGAACACTCACATGTTCTGTCCTTCTGGCCATAATTAACTTTCACTGCAGGAATTTAACTGTGTGACACCAAAACCTCTGGATGTTTATGAAGGATTTAATACGAATATGCTTTTTTTTGTAGAATATCAAATTAAAGTCATCCTCTAAAAGGCGCAGGGTGTCAAAATAGTGATGTATGAAGAGGTTTTTTATCAGCCAATAAAGATAACTGATAATACCTGCTTCTAATGGCCGATACCAATAAGACGACCAATCATTTCACATTTTGTGTTTCAAAAAGAGGTTTATAACCTGTAGTTTTGCACACCCGAGGGTTAGAGAGGCTGAGATTTATTAAATCCGTCTCATCATAACTCATCAGATACTGACTGTTGTCAGTCCTCGTGGGCGATATCGGCGCTCTCTGCGGTTTGGGACGGAGTGTCTCTTTCCGCTACACTGTAAAAAATAATCTGTTAAATTTACGGTAAAATACCGGCAGCTGTGGTTGCCAGAATTACACTGTAAAAATTACAGTGAGTGGGTTTTCTACTGTAAAATTAAATGGTGATATGCAATTTTTTTATTTTAGGCCGTATTTCTCATGCAATTTGACAGCATTTTACTGTAATTTCTACAAACACTTTTTACAGTGTAGTTACATGGATAGTTGCTTTTCAAAAAAAACCTCTGTGTTCTCAGGAAACCACAACAAGGTTGGGCTTTATAACAACCCTTCCAGATTAAATACTGGATGCAGCTACGCAGATTGATTCCAAATAACAATAACTGATTGTTGGTTTCATGGGGACAAACAATGGTCTCCTGGTCAAAGCCCATCCACCTCCAATACACACAACCTGAACCTTCCCGCTCATCGTACTACATCCATGACTTTAAGTGTCTATGTTGCAGATGAGTTTACATGTGAGTCAATGGAAAGACAGGTTGTTGTGGATATCAGCGAAGATAGTTCTCTTGGTCAATGCAATTGTTTGTAAAACTATTTTCTGATAACGGCCGGGTTTATTCATTCATCTGTCACCAGTTTATTTATTTCATTTTTAACTCATTTCAATCTTCATATAGTCTTGTCTCTGATCTTGTATGTACTTTAATTGATGTTGAATGTGGTGTATGAGAATTGTTGATTGTTCTTATTTTATCATGGTGCTGCCTTCTTGGCCAGGTCATTCTTAAAAAAGAGATTTTAATCTCAATGAATTTTACCTGGTTAAATAAAGGATATTGATTGATTGATTGATTGAGGGCTGAAACAAAATGTCAGAATCTGACGAGGAGAAAGATAGATGATTTAATGTTCCATAGCTGGGACCTAACTGAATCCAACTGACACCTTTATTTTAACACAAGAAAAACAAATACAGATCTCTCTCTGTAAATGTATATTCATTTTTTTCTGGCAAGTTCATGAAAGAACTTAACAATATATAATAATATACACTTCCCCCTATTTGTCGGCCCAGAGGACATCATGCATCCCTGGAACAAAAGCTTGAAATCATGAGATATTTAAGTTTAAAAGCATCCGTGATTCCCAAAAAACCCTCAAACTTTCTTCAGGCGACTATAGTTTGTAGCAAAGGTTTGCTCTCTATCACGGGCCAGAGGGACGACACGGTGTCAACATAATACACGTCAAACTTTGTGTCTTTGGGAAATGCTGAGTGTGATTTATGAGGTGTTTCACAACAGAGTCCCGTCAGAGAATATCATAGATCAGGTGTCAAGGGGAGAGTACATTATGAGGACGGATTCATTGCCAGGGAGAGCGTTCTATCAAATATTTCATCATGAGGCCTTGAATCTGTGTCTGGACACAAATACTACACAGTCTCATGAGCTTCAATCCTCAGGGAGCTAGATTATCTACAGTCATGTGAGAACTATGAAAATATGCTTTTAAAATTACACAGAAAGAGAAAGAAACCTCTACTCGTGTGTGTTCAGTGGTGCCAAAGCGTGTCTGTTTTCAAGTCAAGTCAGATTTATTTATATATTTATATACGCATTTACAGACGGCTGAGCTGCACCAAAGTGCTTCACATAAAAGTGCAAGAAAGTGCAATAAAATACAGAACTGACAAAATTGACAAAGGTAACAAAGAAAACAAAAAACAAAACAAAATTTAATTTAAAATAAATTAGAAGAAGATGGGATATTTTTTAAAAGCACTGTGGGATTACTAGGGGACACTATTCCCTAGCACTGGCCGGAGGAAAAACAACTTGAATCGAAGGCAAGAGAAAAGAGGAGGGTTTTTAAGTGGGATTTAAAAACATTTAGTGACTGCGCTGCACGGACGTGGAGGGGGAGGCAGTTCCAGATCGTAGCACAGAACGGCAGAAACATCCAGAATGACACTCAGAAACAGGGCTGGAACAAACAATAGACAGAGCGCCGTGGAAGACGAATCACCGAACAGACTGGCGCCATCTTGCATGACAAGCTAGTCTAAATCATCCACGCTCGTCCTGTTTGACGTCATCATGTGCTTTAGTTTCACTTACGCCACATTTGGAATTATTTCATAATGTACCTTTCTGCACAAGACTCCCAGGTGTGTGTGTGTGTGTGTGTGTGTTTTGTGTTGATGCATGTGTGCGTGTGCACCTGCTGGATGTGTAAATGCGAGGTGGGAGTCTGTCGAACCCATTCCACCACATGATGCTCTCCTGCTGCTGCTGGAGCTCCCATCATGTTACTCTGCCTCATTTACTTTAAAAAAAGAAGAAGACTTTATCACACAGCCTGGAAACATTTTCAGATATACATATTGTTCATCAGCACATTTGCGTCTGCCTGAGCTTAAACTCTGCTTCAGAGGTTAAATGTGACCTGCGAGGGATTTACCATCAATTCATATTACTGTCAAATGAAATGGTGGTAGCAGCTCTTTAAAGATTGATTATATACATTCATTCCTCCTCTTTAATGATGCTTTTACATTAACAGTTTATCATTACCACTCATTTTAATAGGAGATGTCTAATTGTCAGGCCGGGCTCAGACAGAGAGCAGGTGGACTTAAAGTCTCTTTATTAAAGAGGCAACAAGAGAAATCCTCAACCAAAAAGCTACAAAAACTCCTGAAGCTGAGCTGAGATATCTAATGAAATAAAAGTCGCTTCAAAAGGAGGAAAGGCACTGGAACCATATCTACAATAAACTATCTAACCTGACTAACAAAAGAAATATCTAACAAACAAAAACCGTAAAACCTGGAGAAGGACTAAAGGGATGAAAAATAACAGAACACAAAATCACTCCAACCGGAGGAAAACAAACGGCTATCGGACAAACTAAGAAACTAAGAAACTAAACACTAGCGCTACGCTGTAAAGTTACAAAGAAAAATCACTCTAGCGAGGAAAACTCAATAAGGTGAAGCTGTAGCATTAACTAGAGCACGGGACAAAGGAAACACAGACTATTTGAACACGTGGAGGGAAGGGAGCACCAGGTGAACACAATCAGACTGATGACACATGGGGAAGGGCAAATGACCTGAAACGAGACTTACTATTTAAAAAAAAACAGGAAATAACGAGACCAGAACACAAAATAAGACACGACCTCACCGCGGTGTGACACTAATGTCCAATAAGATATATAATATGAAAAATATGACAAACAACACTTTCACAAACAAGATTGGCATATAAAATATCAATGCTTTATAAAATAATAATGGGAATAATAAAGGGAATGTCATAATGGCTATTATTGTCACAATTGAAAAGGTTTATTCATATTTTAAATCATATAACCAACCTGTACCCCGTGCATTCCTGCTCCATTCAAATGTCTCTTTTTAGCTTCAAATATAGATATATATATAGAGTAACTATTGCACTTTTTATTGTTTAGGTTATTCAGGACCATTTGAACACAAAGCACCATTTCATGTGAGCATTTGCATTAAAGATTTTAGATATGTTAGATTTAAAAAATCCAGTTTCTAAGAGCATTTCTTAAAATGTTGAAGTTGTTGCGTACTACAGCAAATTACAAAAGTCTTTTAACTAATCAGCAGCTCACAGCAGCATTAATAATAATAATTAAAGCATAATGAAGACAGAAATGCACTAGCTACCTTGGATCTTGTTATTAACAGCTGCATCATATAATCAATAATCACACAGGCACTTCAGTAAATAACAACAGTAGAGAGTCCTCTCCTTCACTTCAGAGCCGTTGAACTGTCAGAGAAACAATCATGGCTCATTGTGATTGTAACAAGTGGGGCTGTTCAAATGGTCCTATCAGTTCCAGCTAGAGTATTCAGAATAGGAAGAACAAGAACTCAGTCACTTCACTCTGCATGGAGCTGCACAGCTGAAAAAAAACATGCAACAAAAGTAAAAGGCATTTTTTGGATTTGACATTTTTACTGGAAGCGGTTAAGAAACTATAAAATCGATTTTGGACATAAAACCTAAATCTTGAAGATAAATGTCTGCAGAAAATAACAAAAAGACAAATCTGATGACTTGCATTATGATCCAGTGTAAAGACTGATAAGTGTTGCCTGATAAATGAAGTAGTAACGAGGACTACGTGACTACCGGCAGTTACATAGTTGCATAAAAACGTGATGCACAAAATTTGAGGCACGAAAGTTCAGTGATTAAGTCACATTGTTTACTTTTGTTTTTCACAGTCTCAGATGTAAATCTAGGTCATATTTTGCTGCTTATATGAACCATGAGGTGTTGTTGAGGGTGAAACCAGTCTTGAATGTCAGTTCAACTCCGATTGCCATGGAAAGTTGCCAGTAGGAGTTGCTATAGCAACAGAATGTTCCACTGTAACCAACTGCCGGCCTCAGAACACCATCTGGACAAAGAAACAAACAAACTGTCCATAAATACAAAACATAAATAATAAAGTCTGAGCAGAGGTCCAGGCACATAAGAATGTCTCTGAAAAATGCTCAAAAGATTTGATTTATGCTTGTAAATCAGATTATACTAATACTAATCTGTATAAACTAGATGCATAGGGATTAGACTATATTATATATTTCTAACTGAAAGCTGCAGTCGACCTGTTCTGATTTAATTCTGTAAGTTGTGTGGTTAGTGAGCTGCTCCATTCTTCCAGTCTGTTACTCCTGCAGTTCATGCCTCCGTTCACTTCTCTCCTGACTGATTCAATCCAACCGTCCTTTCAACCATCAAATCCCAAATCACAGGTTAGTTTACTTCCCTCAAACATCCCCCGCTCACTCCATCTGTCTCTGGCTGGCATCGGAGCGTGAGCTCTGCTGAGGGTCAATGCTAAATTAATATTCCTGAGCACAAACAAGAGTTCAGCATGACCTTTAGTGTTTGAGGCCGCAGCTCTGAGCTATTATAGTGATTACAATTGTTAACAAGCGGTTTTGAATTTAGAGGTCACTCTTTTTTTTAATCCCTTCACCCAGGTAGGACACAAGCACTTTTTTTTTTTTTTTCAAATAGTTTCAATGTTGTTAGATTTATATTAACACCCAAACATCTAATAACCACAAACAACTGTCTCAAAAGTAATAAACCTTAACAATTGTCTTTATATGCATCTTATTTTGGACTGTGTCTTTTGTTGGAAATGTAATTCAGTTTTTCTTTTTTCTTTCAATAGCATGACAAGAAAATATTTATATGATCCCTACATATATATATATATATATATATATATATATATATATATATATATATATATATATAAATATGCAATATGCATATGCAATATCTGCTCCTGATAACTAAAACTTCAAGTTTTTGTTAAGGTAACTTTTGTTTTAACATTTTAACTTCTCAAGACATTTAATGTATGACAGGAAATAAGTACTATTTGTAGTATAACAGCTACTTCTTCTTAAAAGGTTCAAATTATTTCTCAAAAAGAGAATTGGCTTATAAAACATTTATTTGTCCAGCTTTATGCTCAATTATATGTTATGTCAATGGTTTGCACATCATTTAAAACTAATTCTCTGCATTTAGTCAAAGCATTTTTTCTGGCTATGATGAGTATTTGATAATTTAAATTAGTTTGATATGAACATAGATTTTAGGAGATTGTTTGTTTGGTAAGTTGTGTTTTTTACTGTAAGTTTTTCTCCTGTGAACAGATTTTGCAACTTTAAACCATGTCACATCGTTAGTAGCTCAAAAGAAATAAACTCAATAGAATTGTATCATTTTTGATTTTTCTTAATGATGGCCATTATAAAGTGAAAGCCTCATATATTACTGAAGGTCTAACATGAATGAGGAGCTGTGAAGGTGTCCGGTCCTTGAGACAGCTCCAGCCTGCAGGAAGACACTTCTCATTAACTCGCCTCAGCGTTTCCACAAGACAAAGGCCACCAGACCCTCATATCTACAGAGACAATGCAGAGGTGGCAGTTCCTCGCCTCTTTTCTCCTTCAAAGTAGATTACATGAAAGAAAAATCACCCGGCGGACAAAGCTAATCTGCAGGTTACGGGGGAGAAAATGTTGAACTGTGCAGAAAGTCTTTCCTTTGCAGAAAAAAAGCTTTTTACAACAGAACTTCCATTTTTGTCTCTGAATGTCATTAAGACGAAGTTAAAAGGCCGAAGCAAACAAAGGGTCATTGATTAATTCGTCCTAAAGTGTTTAAAGTGTTTACTCATTAACAGCTGAAACTCAAAGCACTCCAGTGTCTGGCAGCCTGTCAGCTGATTCATTAGCTTTTCAACTGGAAACGTCACAGACTGGCTGCATTTTCATGTGGAAGTGAAGGGTTTGGGACCAACTAGTTGACTATTTCTCAAAGTTTACACTTCATTACATTACACTCTATTATTGGCTGCCTGTTGGCATCAGTGTCAGCTCTCTGGTTGTGCTGTATATATATATGCCAACCTGGTCTCACAGAAATCTGTGAAATAGCCACAGATTTCGCTTAACTCAAAATCCGTGGAATAGCCACGGAATCGCTCAAATTTCCGTGAAACTGACACGGATTTCGCTACAATGCAAGTTAATGACAGTCATATTTTTCTGGCGAGATCTTCACCACAAAGTGATTATGAACATTCACTGAGTGAATATTTAGATAAATAAAACATATATTTCTCGCTAGAAATGTGATCAAAATCCATTTTTATGCAGAAACTCAAAAGTCAAAATATTGATTTTTTTCACTAAAAATGAGAGAACTGTCCGCCATGTTTTTTGTTCTGACCGCCGGGACCTTGAAAGTCACGTGACTTGGAACAAACCAATAGGAACAAATATCCATGGAATAGCCACGGGATATGACTGGCATTAACTTGCATTGTAGCCAAATCCGTGTCAGTTTCACGGAAATTTGAGCGATTCCGTGGCTATTCCACGGATTTTGAGTTAAGAGAAATCCGAGGCTATTCCACGGATTCCTGTGAGACCAGGTTGTATGTGCTTTGGGCTGCTTGGTTCCCATTGGCTCTGCTCTTGCTGCCAGTTTGGGTGGACATTGCTAAACAAACCAAACTCAAGTTGCAGTGAGCATTCTCTCATATGTTGTTATTTGACCACGTTTGGAAAGACGGCAGATTAAATTATGGAGTATCAGCCTCAAGCACCAACATCCTCAACTGACCACTAATCAAATATAATTTCTCTTCCAGAAGGCCGAAGTTGAAATCTGACTGCGCCCTGAAAGATGAAGCCATGTCTCACTTTATTTGGTCCAATAACATTGAGAACAGACTCTTTAAATCTTATCACAGTGAGCAGGTCTACCACTGCACCGCTCCACGTTGTGAGGCTTCCTGCTGCTGTTCATTAAGGACTCAATGTGACCATTTCTTCCTGGCCTCTGTCTGTCTGTCCCTGCAGCATAGGAGCCCATCATGCAATTACCCACCTCAGGCCTTAGTGGTCCCCGAACAATCAATAACTCCAGTCCAGTGGCTGGAGCTTCCAGCAGCGTTATAGTTCTGACACTAAGTGCTGCAGCAGGTTGCAGAGGTGGGATCGGATCAGTCGGGGGCGAAACTCTTGTCCGGAGCAGCAGAAATGTTCAGATGCCAGAGGTCAGGATCTGATCAGAAACTATTTCATATTTGTATTTATTTCAGTCACAAATAAATCTGAATAAAGTTTCCAAAGAGCTTTGTTTTTTTTCCTTATTATTCTCAGCGTTTTCAGAGCTGCTCTCTCTATTTTTACCTTCGCAGCGATATGTGGTTGGTTTATTTGCGGAGTCACGGCTGCACCGAAGCAGCCTGGCAGAGTAAATCTTCCTCCCGCTGGAGTTCTGCTCACTACTGTTTCTGCTCTAAATCAGTTTGCAGCCACATGAAGTCAGCCATGTGTCATGCAGTGTTTAACAATAACAGGATTTTATATTGATGAAGAATAGAGAGATGTGAAAAGGGGAGCATCTGTTGTGTGTCTCTTATAGATCCAATCGAATGAGGAAAATTCAGTTCATCACCTGTGTGGAGCTTTGCCTGTTTGACTGCTTCAAATGTTTCAATTTTATAACACAAAAAGGAAAAAGATCATACTGACATAAATGCTTATCTTGAGCCATGAGTTCAGGCCTGTATCACGTATTGTCAGTTATTTTAGGATTTCTTTTTTTTTTTTAGGTTATTTTGATTAGACATGACATTAATGCAAATGTTAATCTCAAGCCCTGAATCCAGTCCTTTTACTTGAAGTATCAAATGTAATCCATGTAATTTGCTCTGCTCGTGTTTTGTCCTGTTGCTTTATTGTTGTATTCCACTTTGTCTCTGTACACATAAACTGGTAACCAGTGGAACCAACACTGGGCCTCATACATTCTGTATTACTGTCATCAATTCATCCAAAACAAGAAAAAACGTGTGGTGGTCTGCAATCAATCAGCTCCGTTGTGAGAGTTCACATCCAAAACTTGGCAAATAAAGTAATAAAAATACAGAAAGTATGACACAACACAGGAGTAAAAGTGTCTCAGACCATTGTATTTATTATAACAAGCAGCGTTTCAGCCCCGAGTTTAGAGCAGGGCGGCGACCGCTACAAATGAAAAACAAGGTTGTGGTCATAATTTCCATGGGGTCAGTGGCAGGCGGTCCCTAAACTGGAAACACACAGTCTGAACGTTAACACACACCCTGAACGTTAACACACACACCCTGCATGTGAACACACACAGTCTGAACGTTAACACACACACCCTGGATGTGAACACACACACCCTGAACGTTAACACACACTCCCTGAACGTTAACACACACTCCCTGGATGTGAACACACACACCCTGAACGTTAACACACACTCCCTGAACGTTAACACCCTCAACCTGAACGTTAACACACACACACACACCCTGAATGTGAACACACACAGTCTGAACGTTAACACACACACCCTGAACGTTAACACACACACACCCTGAACATGAACACACACAACCTGAACGTTAACACACACCCTGAATGTGAACACACACAGTCTGAACGTTAACACACACACCCTGAACGTTAACACACACACACCCTGAATGTGAACACACACAGTCTGAACGTTAACACACACACCCTGAATGTGAACACACACAGTCTGAACGTTAACACACACACCCTGAACGTTAACACACACACCCTGAACGTTAACACACACACACACCCTGGATGTGAACACACACAGTCTGAACGTTAACACACACAACCTGAACGTTAACACACACAGTCTGAACGTTAACACACACACCCTGAATGTGAACACACAGTCTGAACGTTAACACACACACCCTGAATGTGAACACACAGTCTGAACGTTAACACACACACCCTGAATGTGAACACACAGTCTGAACGTTAACACACACTCCCTGAACGTGAACACACACACCCTGGATGTGAACACACACAGTCTGAACGTTAACACACACTCCCTGAACGTGAACACACAAAACCTGAACGTGAACCGTCTGTGGTGCAGATGATGCAGCTGAACTCGTCCGGTCGTGTGTAACAAATCTCGTTCCCATCTGGGTTTATAGAAGTCACAGCGCAGATGTGCCTCCTGATTATTGTCCAGTTCATAACACACACATTCATCACTGTGATGCTCACAGATGAATAGAGCTTAATTTAAACTGATCTGAAGAATTAAATGGAAAGATGATTGTTATAGATTTACACTGTCCAGTGTGTGTAATGGGCTATTTACCGTCACGCTGCTTTGTGCAGTGGCGGACTGTTCAGGGATTCATTATTACAGACATATTTTGAGAAGATATAAATGTTTTCAAATAATAAAAACAATGTAAAAGATTTGAGCACGTTTTCTGGACCTTGTGTCAGAATCCCAGTTTTCCCACAATGTAAAAGCAGTGGAAAGTTCCTTTAGCAGCAGAGTTTGGATCGGAGTTATCTTAAATCATAGCATGAGACAAAGATTACAGTTATGGGTGAATGAAAACACTGATTACTGTCGTCGGGATGTCGGAAACAAGCAGCACAAGTCAAACACTTTGTTGACTCAACATTCCAGCGTATCGCTACTAGACTCTGAGACCTGATAACAAGTCGGCTGCTTCCTTCCTCTGGTTCCTGTCGGACCAGAGCCATTATTCACACGCTGGTTTATAATACACAAACACAGGTTGTATTAGACACATGAAGCAATGATTAATGCTCCATTATCTTGTCAGAAAAGGCTCCTAATTTTACTTTAAATATTTAATTCTCTAATACTGCTTGGTGTAAGATTATATATAAAGAGATTGAAAAGCCAAAGTAGTTTGGCTGTAAATCACAAGTTTCATGAGGTATATTACATCGATTCTTTGGACGAGGAAACATGCTGTGATACAGTTTTGATTCAATTCAGTGGCTGCGATCGATATGAAATGATATCATGTGTCCATTTAACACAATCAAATCAAATTAATCAAATCACATTCACAGGAACCTCCGACTCTCCAGTTACAAGCCCGATTCCTAACCTCTAGGCCACGGACTGCCCTGCCCTCTAATATCAACTTATAAAAAGCAACTAAAATATGAGTTAACATTTATATTACTGAGCTCTTCCAGACATTTAAATGTAAAACAATATATTCTTTTAGATAAAGGGAATAAATACAAAGTGTGAATTCTGTAATGCATGTGTTGATATCTTGAATCTTTCATCTATTCATCTTTACCATTAAACCCCATAAAGTACTATAACGTCATATTTAAAGGAGGTAAATGTGACTGGAGCCAAAATGATTCTTCTTCTTCTTTATAAATGAAACCATCCACTTGTTCTCCAGCTGACTCCTCCACTCACCAACAATCAGTCTGCTTGTTACTGTAACTGCTGAGGTAATGATTGTAGTGACAGCCAAGAATAAAATAAAACTCATTCACTCTAATAACAAAAGCTGAGAATGGTTAAAATAAATCTAATAACATACGGAAGGCATTGTCTTTAGACAATTAGATCGAGACAAGACAGCTGTAAGTTCAGCTCCAGATGCATTAAATTAAACTTCATCAGCAGCATTATTTCCTCACACACCTCCTTCGTCTCCTTCAGCTTCCTCCTCCTCCTCCACCACCTCCTCCTCCACTTTACATCTATTCTTATCTGTTCCTGCAGATGTGTGCCTATAAGGACAGAAATATTCCATCCTTCATATTTTCAAAGATCTCTGCTAGACCTCGGGGAGAGATAAGGCAGTTTTATTCCTTAAACGCCTCTCACCTATTATTATTATTATTATCATAAGAATTACATGCAGTTTAATTAGCATGAAAGCTAGCAGAGCAGCAGCAGCAGCACCACAGGCAGGACACCATGAACCTGGTCTCTATCCCCCAGCCGCTAGCTCCTCTGGCTCCTTCTACAAACATCCAAATAACCAGCTTCATGCTTCACGTTTTCCTTTTTTTTTTCTAGCGCTGTGCAGCAGTGTGTGTGGTGAGGCTCTCCTGATAATCCAGGTGCGGTAAGACTTAAAAGGCCTCACGCTGTGTCCTATTTACAGCAGCAGTCATGTAGAAACACTAGATGGCTCATACCTGCTTTAAAAAGGAACCAGCAAGTCTAAAAGAGTTACGGCCTTCTGTGAATGGAGACACACGCATAATTTCACATTTGTTGTAGAAAAAAACCTCTCTATAGATTTCAGGTTCATGTCAGGATAACTCTGAGATAAAAAGAAGGATGCTTATTTATTAAACCTGCCAGCTGAATGTTGTAATCAGCCCATTAAAGGCTGTTATCAGTTGTCATCTGGAGCATTATTGGTGGTGGTAAAGCCGTATTCTGTCTCCTGACTGGCTCTGTGCTCCTTATCATCCACCAAGCTGCTCTCATCAATGCTCTGTAGTTATTCACACCAAGCAAATGCAATTAATGTCATAGGTATCCAGTGTCTTTATGTTGAATTCTGGCTGCAGAGGCATAAAAAGAGCGTGTAAACGGAGGTGGATGCTGCGTCCAGTAGTTCTACACATCAGTAGTTATTTTAACCCTGAAACTTCTTCCTGAGTGACTTTGTTGCCAACCTTCGTCTGTATCATGTTACGTGTTTAAAACGGTGACAGATATTTTGTACAATATCCTAAAAACCTAAACATAAGAATATTTTACTAGAATTACTATATTAGTAAGTTGAATCACTTCAGTAAAGTTCAAAATTGTTTGACTGCAGAAGGAAGAAATCAGTTCATATAGTATAAAGAGCGATAAAGTCCACATCGGGAGGTGTTTGAGGTGGATGGACAGGTTCATGAAACTTCCTGTTTGTGTTGAGTTTAATGTCCCAGATTCTGTTCATTGGTTTCACCAGAGAACTGACAGAAAACATCTGCATTCAGGCTGCAGAGGCACAGAGGGCAGGTGGAAGAAGAGGCTTCTTATCCTGTTCTTCCTCTCTAACTAACCATAGACACGTCTGTATCATAACATTAGTTAGCATTTATACCATGTTTTCATACAAAATTATGCAAACCTGTTTATGAGAAAACTTTGCATTTATTGGTAAGTTGAATCACTGCACGGAAGTTAAACATAGTGAAGAGGCGACCTCTAGTGACTAGAGTTAATCAGGAGGAGGAATCAGATAACTTGGTATAAAGAGGGACAAAGTCCACACTGGATGGATAGACGGGGTCTGGGTGGATGGACACACTTCCTGTTTGGGTTCTGTGTTTGTTGGTATCACAGAGAGGACAAACATCACAAAAAACAACCGGCATGTATTCATCAGAACTTAATTTAAACTCCTTTAACAGTGCTGACTTCTGAGTGCATGTGAGAGCTTGAAGTGGAAGTTCTTCCAGCTCTATTGTTCCTTCCGCTCTAGTAAATAAAGCTGATGTGCAGATATGAATTGCTGCAGAGAATCGCTGTGGCATCGTCTGCAGTCAGTCGTGAGAAAGAGGCAAACATACAAATACCTTCCCCTAAATTAACTGTTAACTTTTACTGCCTGGTGAGTTTACACAGTGATGAGAGCGCTAGCTGTCAGGACATCACCAGCTTCAAGCTCCACCGACTTCACAAATGAATTCCGCTGTGCAACTCGCTGCAGTTTATTATTTCTTGTGTGTTTGCACATCCACGTGTCTCAGTCATAGACAGTGGGACTCATGAAACTAGCTGTTTTTAGGGACTCTTGGTTATTATTGTCAGCAGAGACGACCGCAGTCATTTAGCAGCGATGGTTTTATGTTGAATAATTAAATATTGACGTTTTATCCTCAAGTTATGATTCTCACGCTACTTTCTTTCAGGACATGCACAGACATAAAGAAAGATACCTTTAGACACATAATCCTAAACTGAAGCAAATGAAGTGGATGAACGTGATTACACACACACACACACACACACACACACACACACACGCTGAGCTCAGGAAGCAATTGTCTTTTGGGCTGTGAGAATAAATGAGCTCATTCAGAGGTGGAAACGTTGAGAGTGTGAAGAGAAAGCTCTTTATTGATAGAGCGTGTACATCCTTCTCCTTCCATTAAGTCCCACCGAGCGTCTTCAGAAGCCATAAATATAGACGCAGAGTTTGACACCTAGACGTTGGCGCATTGTGCTGCATTAACAAGTCATCTTTCTTAAAAAGGTCAGCAGAGAGAATCAGAGCTAACTATTTACTGTTCATGGCTGATTACACGGCTGATGAATTGCATTTGCTTTTACCCTCTATAACAGAGATGCTCTTTTCTGTATCGCTACTGTGTTGTTGTTGTTTTTAAGTATGAGCAGCTTACTCTGGGGAAACTAATGATAAATCACTGACACAGCTTTATAAACTTCCACTGCTGGTTATAAAACACGTCCAACCAACTGGTTCCTTTCTGACATGACGACTGGAGGAACTCTTCATAAAAGTTATCTACATCAGCATCTCTGGTGGGTCCTGGGCCCTGGACCAGGACCCAGGACCCAGGAGCCTGGGCCTTGGTCCTGGGTCCTGGGTCCTGGTCCTGGGTCCTGGGTCCTGGTCCTGGTCCTGGTCCCTGGTCCCTGGTCCTGGTCCTGGTCCTGGTCCCTGGTCCCTGGTCCTGGTCCTGGTCCTGTGATATTTAAAACCAAAATTCACACATTGGGGGCCACCAGGAGGTGCCAGGGGCCTCGGCACTATTTAAAAAAAAATGTATTTGAATAAACCCAAATAATAGAACAACAACCAGTTCAGAACAATTAATAATACAACAACAGAACAATACAACAACAACAACAACAACAACAGAACAATAATACAGCAACAACAATAATTCATAATAATACAATTTAAAAAACAATATAATAAAAATAATAATAGTAATAGAACAACAACTGAATAATTATTGAATAATAATATCAATCCTTCCCCATCAGGCCTATCTTCCCCTCGCTGCCAGTCAAAACAACATTAATCATTTCATAAGCTGGAAGGATATAACTATATCTATATAATGCTGTGAGGATATAACTATATCTATATAATGCTGTGAGGATATAACTATATCTATATAATGCTGTGAGGATATAACTATATCTATATAATGCTGTAAGCTGTATAAGGTCTGATAACTATATCTATATAATGTAAAATGAGAAACGTCTTCTGTGCATAAACTATTGAAGAATCAATGAATCAAAGAAAGACTCTTGTTTTGTTGGTTCACCATTAATGTGATTCTGTTTCTTTTTGTCCTTTGTGGATTTTAACATCTGGAGGCTGCAACATTTCTCCAGACGATCACTTTGTGCAGAGTTGAATACTTCACTGTTCTGTGGTGACATTTCACAGCAATTCAATACGTCTGAACTGAATAATAGACCTGAGACCTTGAAGGTATAGTTTTGGAGAATACTTTGTATTTTTGTGTCCACTTTCAGTCTGGAACAAGTCTGTCTGTGCTTGGTTTGCTTCTCCAGTGGCTGTACACGACATATTTCTTTTTAAAAACCAAGCCAGAGAGATTTCTTCTCTCCGGAGCAGCTGTCGCTCAGCCAAATGTTTGTATATAATGTGCAGTTTATGTGATAATCTGGGAATATATAGTTTGGGCTGCGAGTGTTGAGTAAGTTTGAACTTGTATATGTTTAGTTTTTCTCCAATGTGACAGCTGCTTCATCTCCACTTTATTATTTATTTGTTTCAGTATTTCCTCCCCAGGTAACAGCTGTTCCTTCCCATGCCAACAAAGCTTTAAAATCCCAACAATTTGCAAGATATTCAGAATTCATATAAGACTTGAACACAACAACCAATGATGCGGTTTCACAGTTGACTCCTATAATCAGCAGCAGAGAACCTTAAAAGTGCTGTGAAGAGACTTTGACTTTGAAACTGTGAGGTGAGAAATGCAGATTATATTGATTAGTAGTGAATTTTAATAAGATGAAGCATATCTAGCAGTCTGAACTCAGCCTGTGTCTGACTGTCTCTGGGAGTATATTATTATCATCCTCCGTCCTGACTGACGAGCTGTTCAGCTCCCGGAGGAGACCTGTGATGCTGCATGTCACCATCAGGCCAGATGAATTATTAGTCTCCTCCTCCATTAGGGGGGTGGAGATAATGAGACATGGCAACCCAGAGTTCAACACAGTGGCATCGACATCGCCTTGAATCAGGAGGACTGTTAATCATCACAGCGCTGCTGTATGTCTCTGGCTCCTGATTGGTTCAGAGGGAAAGGCTTTAAATGCCTCTTCAGGTCCATTATCAGTAACTGGAGCAAGCCGCATCATATTTTTCTTGGAAAATGTTTCATATCTATACGATTGCATATTATTCTGAATTGTAAGAACGTTCTTTCACTTGCAGAGACAGAAGTAATGCATATTTTGCTCATGAACAAGCTGATAAATGACATATCATCTGATGACAGGAAGCATGCTGAGTAATATCTATGCAAATACGATACAGAGTCTGAATATCTGACAGCCAGTGGCGGACTCAGGCTGCTGAGCTGCAGGGGAGAAACGTTTAAAGGGCACCAGCTGCACAAAGTTCTCCAGAAAGTTCTCCAGCATGTCAGTCACCTATGTGTTGCTGCATTGTGTCCTTTCAGCTTGACTTCATCAAGTTTCTCCATTTGAGAGGCATAAATGGGCCCTGCATCACTTTGTCTCCCCTTCTGGCCCCCCTATAGGACGCTTATTTGGGTTTTCTCCATTTAAAGCCATCTGAGATGGCCCTGATCACATTTCCTCCATTTTGAACCACCCTGGATGGTTTTTCTTTGGGGTTTCTCCACTTGAATGGCTCCCAGGAGGGCCCTCCATCATGTTTCGTCAATTTAAGGGCCACACTACAATGCATTACATCACATTTTCTACAATTCGTGCCACCCTAAAGGGCACTTATTTGGGTTTTCTTCAACTTAATGGCACCCTAGAAGGCACTTTACATAGTTTTATCTAGCATAGGGATATGCAAGAGCACAGTTTTGCAGTGGGAGGTTTTTTTTGACTGTTTGGGTACCAGTCACCAGTTTGTTTGAAGTTAAAAATGTTCAAATATCTTAAGTTTATCACCATAGATCTGTCAGAGAATCAGTGTTGATAAGTCATGCTGTGATAAGTTTATTAAGCAGTGTGACCTGAGGTGCAAGAACACAATTCATCTTTTTAACTGGAATATTGTAGCTGGATTCTCTTCCTTCTTCTTTATAGACTTCCTTCCAGTTTTTCCTTAAATGTTTTACATCAACCCAGCAGCAAACTTTCACAAACACAGACTCTTGTCCAATAAATCTCTTACCACTGTCCCTCCGTGGTGTACTCAGCTAGGTGTGGGCTCTGGGAATTGAATCAGCTTACTTCACATGCCATTAAGTGGAGAAGGTGAGAAACAAATCCAGCTGCCTAGTTGTTGCTAACACAATATGCACTCCATCAAACGGTCCAGTCGGGCCACAATTTAGAAGGTAGAGGACACATCTTGTGCAAATCAAGATTGATATTGCAGCGGTGTCTCTCTGTTAGCTGCTGATTGCCAATGCATCTTGTGAGAAAGGAATGTAGAGGCTGCAGACGGTTCAATTTCATGCAGTAAACCTGCTTTGCATACAGTCTGCATCCTGTTTCCTTGTTCAGCTGTTGTCCCCCGACCTGTCTGCAGAACGAAGCTCTGACATCTGACATCTGTCTCACATCTTTGACGTCTTTACTCCATATAAAGATAAATATTTTTGTCCAGTTCCTTATTTATGACTCATTTAAAGGAAAACTCCACCGTTTTTTCATATTAAAACTTGTTATTTGGTAACATATTCGGTAATATCATCACTCCTGAAAAATCTTCTCCTGATGATATTACTGCGCCGAGTCGAAGTGCTCCCAAGTGCTATTCCACCATACATTATAGTTCTCCTTTTTATCCGCTTAAAAAAGCGCCACGTTTTATTTTGTGTCGCCATACTTGGTGGTTTAACTACTCGTGTAGCTGTATTTAAATAGGGAAAACTTGGAGGAGTTTGGTCGCTTCTAACTGTCCATCTGTTTGGATCCTAATGAATGAACTGGGCTAAGCTAAGTGCTAGCCAAGTGGCGCCGCGTGCCAGGGCGATTGAGTGCACGCATTGAGACGCAAGAGGTCTGTATCAACTCGTCTTACTTGACCGAATAACATGTTTTAATATGAAAAAACGGTGGAGTGTTCCTTTAATAAAGGCTTCTCAACAATAATCCAGCCAGAGGTATCACTATGCTGAAGCAGCGACTTGAGGAAAGGCCTGTCTGCCAAATATAAATATATATAAATATAAAATATAACTCCACCATCATCTCCATCTTCCTTAAATCAGAGAGCACTGAGTCACCAGGAGGCTCCATCGTTTAGGATTCAGTCCGAGGTCCCACAGTCAGAATGGATCTGTCATGCAGAGGTTCCTGTATTCTGCATTCAGCAGCAGATCCTCATCACACTGGTTTGACACCAGATGACAGCTATTTGTTAATCGACGTAACATATTCAGTGTTTTCTGCTCGTTCAGGATTCTGCTCATAGCCGAGGTCACCGTATAGTTTGATGCTCCGCAGTCACAGACTGAACTCAATTCATCGTCCTGGAAACTTTTTGGGACAACTTTCATCGTTTATCACTACAAATCTGTTAAGACAACAAAGTGACATAGTTTTTATTGAGCATTTCATGGTGTATATAGAATAAAATAAAAATAAAGTTTAACGAAATGACTTGAGTATTTCTATAAATGTATCTTTATACGCTCCACTCATAGACTGTATAAATAATGGACGTAGTCACCGTGACGTCACCCATAGGGTTCTGAAGAGCGCAAATGAAGCTTTGTGGGCGTTCCCCCAGTCGCCATCTTGGCAGGGCTGACTCCGCCCAACTTCCTGTGATTGGCTAAGAGCTGGAGTGGAGGCGGGCTCATGCACTGAAACACGTCCACCAAGCAAGATAGCTGAGGCTAAGGAGCTAGGCTAAGAAGCTAGGCTATATGCTACTCTGATGCTACGGATGCTACATAACGGTGCATACCTTTGCCGCCGGTTGCCGCCTTCTCAGTTATCTTAACAAAGGTAAGTTAAAACAAAAACTATACAACGAAACTTGAAATAATAACGACCTGACATTTAGACTGATATTATATTACTCAATATATATGCTCATTATTTCATTGCAATCTGTTAATGTTGGTTAAACTACATATTGTCGGCGATTGCAGCAATTTGGCCGCGAATCAGAGTGATGCTATTTATTACCGTTTATTACATAGGCATATATATATATATATATATATATATATATATATATATAGGCCTATATGTGTGTGTGTGTGTGTGTTAATGTTAGTAAGCTAGCTAAATTACATGTGAGGTTACTGGTAGCCACAATGTTCTTGCTATATATATTGTATTGATGATGACCTGCGTAATTTTAGTCATAATTATTATCGCCGGGATTTATTGCTGATTTTCAGTTCAGATGCACCAGTGCATAACAGCTATGCGTTTCATTAAAGCTTAGAATGCTTAGTGGTTTTGACAGTGATAAAAGTCCGCGGGGGGGTTTATTTATTCACGTGTACCGCCATTGACAGCACTGTGTGTGATTATTGTCATAATGAAAGAACGGTACTTCGGTGTTTCTTACAACATGCATATTTATTTCAGTAAATCAGTAATGGCAGCTAGTGAGATCTCCACCAAAGCTGCTCCACTCCGGATAAACCGTAAGTACCAGTTTTTGTTAATTAAATCTTGACAGTTGATATTACATTGCCTGTTAACTTACTTTCAGGTAAAGATTCAATATAAGAAACATGATCAGTTTATTCAAACTATTATGCGTTTTTATAAATTAAACCACACTAACAGTATTTTAAGATTACCTCTACTTTGAAAACATAAACATGTTGGTTATATAATACATTTATTACAACAATACTACAATAATATATAGAAAATATATATTGATTAAAATGCATTTTGTAGATTCCTTTAATAAAAGTACTAATACCACACTGTGAAATTACTCCACTACAAGTAAAAGTCCTGCATTAAAAACTTTGTAAAAAGTGCAAATGTATCAAAATGTACTTAAAGTATCAGTAGTAAAAGTTAAATGCAGAACTTTTACTTGGTGTGAGTATTTCACAGCGGGGTATTTGTGCATTTAGTGCCCCCTGTTCCATCTAACCAGTGAGACAATAGTACTGAGCCACCCTTTATAGGTGGTCTTAATATTTTTCATTACCTGGTGCAATCTATTACTGTAATTTATTTTTGTCCCACAGCCACCGTATGGATTGTTGGGGACAGCTTTGTCCGGCGTGGTGCCCAGAGAGCAGCAGAGACATGTGGAAGCAACCTCGGCCTACCTGACGTCCACGTTTGCTGGTTCGGCTGGGGTGGACTGCGTTG
This sequence comes from Centropristis striata, assembly GCF_030273125.1. NCBI lineage: Eukaryota > Metazoa > Chordata > Actinopteri > Perciformes > Serranidae > Centropristis > Centropristis striata. The sequence continues at coordinate 38,415,049 of NC_081528.1, forward strand.
GAAAGGCTTTCTCCCCTTCTTGGACCACTCCCTGCGAGGAAGAGCAGCCCCAGACTACCTGATGATCAACTGTGGCGGCAACGACATGGGGGAAACCAGCAGTGTCCTGCTGGTCAACATGATGGAGGATTTGCACCAGCTCCACCACCGGCACCCTGGGATGAAGATTATTTTTTCTTCTTTGACCCAAAGGTGCCGGTGGAGGGCTGGTGCAAACCCAGGACAGATGGACAAGGCCAGGAAGTTTGTCAACAGTGTTATGGCTACATTTGTCCGTGGATTAAATTGTGCCATGATTGAGCACCCTAACATTAGACAACAGTCCTGGGATATTTTTGGCAGATAAAGTTTATCTCACACCTAGTGGAAATGATATGTTTTTAGGGGCATTGGCCAACTGCCTGAAAGACCACATCCAAATGCAGTGAACTGCTGACAGTTTGCAGTGTCACTGCTTTTGAATTTGGCCTTTGGGACACATTTTAGGCATTAAAATAGCCCAGACTGTCATGGCTAATGTTGACATTTGTTAAAAAGTAAAAAAAACACAACAAATGTAGCCATAACACTGTTTCCTGTTCTGTTGCTCTTCCTCTATTCCACCCTTTATCCCCTTCCCCCAACACACTGTATGGTCTGCTGCTCTCTGGGCCCTTGTGTTATATGTATATATTGTTATAAATGTTATATTTTGTATTAATAAATGTTTATATGTTCTCCAGTTCTCTTTACTGCTGACAGAAAATATGTCAATTGAAAAGACAAGCAAATCACACAGTACTATACAAAAACATATTAATATAACATTAAGAAAAAATAGCAGGCTTTAAGACAATTCAGTGTGCAGCTAAAAATATTTTTTCACAATAGATACATATGTTACCAGCAAATACTAGCTTTTCCATTCTTTTTACTCTGAAGACCTAAAATCTGGTCAATGTTAACAAGCAAATCCAATCCTAATAATAACATTGAGAATTATGAACTATTGCATTATGTTAAAGGTTAGGATGACAATTTCTAATTAATATAGGAAACAGATGAATGCCAGCTTTGAAGAAGGTGCCTTTTTTATATTATATATGACAAAAGAATCACACCCAGTACACAAGTAACAGTTTAACAATTTTAAGCCTTGTTCGGAGTCCAGTTCTGTCTTCTAATGTTGTGCACCCACTGGTCCAGCCTCTCTGGATCACCTAGAGGAAAACTTCATTCAGAAAAATAGATTCAGTGGATATATGTGTAAGATTACCTTCTTCAGACTTTTTTTTAAACATACAGTCTATTCTTGTGTAGTGGCAGGCATATTTCCTACACTACATTTATTTATTTCATGGGACACTCAATTAAATTTATTTTGTGCCAAATGCACTTATGTTAGAAATATTTGGAATGATTTCGACAATAATGGGAAGAAAAAAATAATGTAATGTACAAATTTAATTCACCTGAGCCAAACATAATTACAACAATTAAAACAAATACTGTGTTAACTGTGTTGAGTTTTATTTTCCAATTTACCTTACAGATTCTATGTCCACATGCGTTTTATTTTCAGTATAATTTTTCCTGTTTATGTGTTCACTCAGTCTCCTGTCATCTAACTCAATGCAGATATTGTTAAGCAATGTATTTATCTATTATTTATATTAATTAACGCATAGAGTAAACAGCACGCTTCTCACGGCACAACTGCTCCTGAAACAGGTAAATGTCAATGTCTCAGCCGGCACGCTACCATAAAAGCCCGGCTTCTGTAGTGTTATAGTCTGAATTTTTTTGTAATAATATAAATATAAATATGAAAATAATGTTGGATTAGACCGTCTGATATACTGATTTTTACGTTCCTAACCAACTCCAGCTCACACAATAACATATTGCAACCCGTAGGTTAACCGTATTTCTGTAATAGTGCTGAAATTAAATTAATTAAATGTTAATATTGCATAATGTTAACTTAACGTGATGTACCTTATTTTCCACACTCACACAAACTTGATTTGTTCAAGAACTACTATCCATAGACTGTATAAATAAGGTAATAATCACAGTAAATTATAACTTCTATATTTCATTTCGACTATGGTGCATACCGATTCAATAACTGGCAAGCATAAGCTTTAAAAAACCTTGCTGAATAAGACGTAAATGCTTACCGAAGCTAGCATTAGCTGGTTAATTAGCTCGTTAGTTAACGAGCTAAGCTAGCGCGAACCGGCGCGAATACCTGATAATTACTACTAACATATAAATTAAGTAATTATAGAATTTCACTCACCGAAAAAACTGGAACACAGAATCCTTGGACGGTCTGTTAGTACAATCAACAGCACAGCAAGACATTATGTCAGTCCAATGTTTGCAGAAAATATCAGAAAAACAGGACGATGACACACACGGCGAACGACAAGTTCAGTGACTGATTTAGATGAGTCATGAGCTAAGTAGAGGGGCCGAGCGGCTAGCTCCCAGCTAGCTCCCAGCTAGCGGCGATGACGCAGAGCACCGAGCTGTCACTCAAAGCGGAGCGCCCTCAATTATGCAGCATTTTCAAAACTTAAATGAGTGAGATATAAAATAATTCACCCCCCCCAGAGCTGTCATGAAAAGAGAAATCAGCTCTTGAAACTAGAGCCATTGTTTGAACCAGGCTGTAAACAAGTTTATTTCTACTGTGAAATCGGACATTTTAACATGAGAGTCAATGTAACTTGCTCCCTTCTGCAGCCTGCCTCAAGCGGCGAGTCGAGGAACTGCAGTTTTTGGTACTTCCGCATAGGCTTCCCAGCTCAGGACCGGAGCTTGCCGCTTGGCTCCACTACATTTAGCTGCCAGCATTAATTACTTTTCAGGTCAAGATTCAACATGAAATACATGATTAATAATAAAATGATTGTGGTTTTTTTTTATGAATTAAACCACATAACCGTGTATTAGGAAGATGTGTGACATCAGGACCTCAGACCGCCTGGACAGGAAGACCTTCCTCTTCAACAATACCTCAGTAAGTCATCTATCTTTATAAAGAAAAGAAAAGAAAAAAAACCCTACTCTTCTATTCTTCTCTTCTTTAGCATAAAGCAGCAGCTCCTGTAGCGATGACTGATTACTCTTTAAGTTCTGTACTAACTTGTTCCTGCGTCTAAGGCCGGTCAACCTTCAGGTTAAATGTACTTACTGTAAGTCACTTTGGACAAAAGCATCAGCTAAATAACATGTAATGTAATGTAATTTAATGTATTAGGTAGGTAAGATTACCCTGCCGAATAGTAAAATGCTGCTTACATAAACGCTTCAATAATAATAATAATAATAATAGATAATAATAATAATATATAACAATCTTAATGGGTCCATTCTCATACTTGCATACTTTAACTCAAATAATTTTTAAATGCTGATGATTTTTTAAAGTAATTTCACAGTGTGGAACTAATACTTTTTACTTAAATAAAGCATCTTAATACTTTGGCCACCACTTTTGGTTTGTAACAACACTTTTTTTTTTTTTTTTTTTTTAATCTATGAGGATAAAAAAACAGAAACACAAGCACTTACCCCCCACCTTCACCAAACTGTTTTTTTTGGTCTAGCTGCTGAAAAATAAATCAAGCATTGCAAAATAATTGTGAAATATAATGAATTATAAACCTCCATGTGCTGCATGGGGAGGTTTAAAATTGACATAAAAATTGTCTAAATCACTGGTACACCTCCTGCAGCACACTGCAAAAAAAGAAAAGTTGGGTCAAGTCAAAATTTCAAGGCAACAAACTTCGATAAAATTTTAAGTTGGACAATTTTTTGTTTTTGAGTTTGCTCAACTCTGAATTTCTCTGGCACGATTGTAACGCCGCTATGAAATGTCAGCTAATGTTGTGACCACAGTTTTGAGTTAGCATTGATACGCTAATGGCTACTCTTGTAGCTGTAACAAGCAGCGCCGCTAGCATCAGTTAGCCGCTAGCATCAGTTACCCACTAGCATCAGTTAGCCGCTAGCAGCAGTTAGCCGCTAGCATCAGTTAGCCGCTAGCATCAATTAGCTGCTAGCATCAGTTAGCCGCTAGCATCAGTTAGCCGCTAGCATCAATTAGCTGCTAGCATCAGTTAGCTGCTAGCATCAGTTAGCTGCTAGCAGCAGTTAGCCGCTAGAATCAGTTCGCCGCTAGCATCAGTTAGCCGCTAGCTTCAGTTAGCCGCTAGCTTTCGCTAATGACCAAATTTCCCAACAAAGAAATAAGAGTTATCAGAACTATTGTCCCTTGTTGTGAACCCCAACTTAAAGATATAAGTAACAACAACTCACCAACTTGTTTTTGAGCAGACAACTGGCTTCCTTTGTTGTGCTAACTTACATTATTGCCCTAAATGTCAATAATTTATATTTCCAAGTTTTACCAACTTAAATCACTGTTTTAGGCCAAAAAATACAAGTTGGCTTTTTTGCAGTGCAGCGGTTGGATCTGGTGTGAACTCAGAGCTGCTGGATTCTGTTTCCTTCGGACAGATCCAGGTTAGCTTTGTTCTTTGTTTCATTCTTTATGCTGAAGCTATGCTGCATGTAGCATATTTCATATTTACCACAAAGATTATCCCATGGCCTTCCTGCTATCACTATAATGCTCTACTATCAATAAGACAATTATACAAAGATGTCGGCTGTTACTGCCTGAAGTTCTGAAATGAACTTTTTCCCAGATGAATAGTGCTGACAGTGTTCTTCTTGTTCTCCTCTGGTTCTTGTTCTAAATGAGTAAAATGGACCAGTTCAGACTCACAGTGAGCTGCAGTATGTCACCTCTTAGTTTTGGAACAATGTGCTCCATTAATAGTTGGTAAACAGTGTCACTGCCTCATAAATAACTTCGCTGTGAGTGGTACATTAAAAATAAAGTTTATTCTCCAACCCCATTATATATATATATTTAATCCAGTGTCCCCAGACTCACTGATACTCTGCTGAGGACTGACGTGTGACGAGAACATGTTCTCCACAATTATTTCAGTCCTCTGCAGCAGCATACTGTATTAAGACGTAATAAGAAGAAGATGTCATGGTTTTCTCGACTAAAAATAAGCAATTTTCTACAATCGCTTCCTTCAGTTTCTTGCAAATGACCAATTTTGTGTGAAAACATTTCCCCCTCCTTCTCATTTTCTCCAATTAGTGGATAAGAAGAAGAGTGTTTCTGAGAGGAACGGAGTTCTGCAGTACAGTCGAGCTAATATATTCATCTTTGTTCAGCTTTCACATTCAGATACCATTTCTCCCATTTCACCAAGAGCTTGGCAGCATCATAGAACAGTATTGAGCATTAAATTGATCTTTTTTTTAGCATTTAACCAAAATATTTTTACCCTTCACTGAGGGTCATTTTATATTCAAAAACAGCCAGCAGCATTTTACAATTATTGGTGAAATATTTAAAGCACAGATAGCTCTACCAGATGCAGAGCAGAGCAACAATGCTTTTCATATTCACGTACAGCAGGAATCCCTCTTATGAAATACATTGTTGTATTAAATAATTTGACTGCAAAAATGCTTAAACTGACATATTATATTGGGACACACCCCACAAATAAAAGAAAGGTGAACAGAAGATGATACATGTGAACTCAAGAAACTCTTCAATCCCACATGTGTGACAGAAAGAGTCCAGATTTCAAAATAAAAGGGGCTTTGAGTGGCTGAACATCTTAAAGTTTATAACTTCAATAACAGTTACAAAAGGTTTTTCATTTTGTGCTGTGAATATGTTATATTTTGCAATTAATTTGAAATATGAAAAATATAATTAACATCAGGCTGTAGTGGACTTAGTTTTAAAGATTCAGCGAAGATAAAAGTTTCACCTGAAACTAAAAGACACAAGGAATCCTTTGTGCCATGTTGGGATATCTTGACCTGAAGGGGCTGATATGGCTCCAGAGTTAGGGTCACCCTTGACCTCTGACCTCTGACCTCAATATATCTGAGGATTAGATGACTCACACGTCTCCCGCTTACAGACAAATATCCATTATTATATTTATTATAAGCTTTGGTGTTAAGAGGTGTTTACATTTCTCCCTTTTTTAAGTTTTCAAATTTTTTTTCAGTAACTTCTAAAAGTCAAAAAATTAATATCATATATAAATATGAAAATAAAATCTAAAAAGGATTCCAAGTATTCTCTGACTGAGAAGACGAAGACACTTCTAGCTGTCAAACATGAGGAGAATAACAGCTGATCCACTCATCTCCTCTCGTCTCTGTAACCTTTAAAGAAGCCGGCGCTGAATGACTCTCTGTGGCTCGTCTTTTCTTTTCTCTCCTCGTGACGACGCTGAACTTTGTGTCATGCACATGAATACCTGCTGCAGCCTTAATAGCAACGCATCTATTCAGCTAGCCTAAAAATGGAGGAATCTGGCCCTTTGGGGAGACATTCAATGTAAAATAAAGAGGAAGCAATTTCACCAACACTCACTGCAAAATGGCATTTGGATCTTTGGCAAATGACATTTACAATAAAAAGTCTGCAGGACAATTAGAAACACACTTTAGATACTCTGATCATTCAACTTGAGATAATTAAAGGCCTCGTTTGGTTATTATAGGAAGAGGTGAACAATGAGAGACTGACAGCTGGAGACGGAAAGTAGCAGAGAAAGAAGGTGGTGATGGTATTTTCTATTGTTACTCTCCAGCTCTGTGTTAGTAATAATAGCAGCGTGGCCTCGTTGAGCACTTCAGGCTGCACGAATCAAAAACCCCTAGAAAAACTCATTTAGAGCTAACTGAAGACTATAGTCTTACTAAATAAAAAGCCTGTGGGTTTTATTGAAATTGGGGATATTTGAATCAAACAGTTAGTTGCATCTTAACTTGTTTAGCTCTTTAAACTCCTTTTGTGTTTTGGAAAACAATCCCTTTGAAGAACTTCCTGCACTGAAATAGAAACTTTCCATTGACTAGTTTGGTTATTTTAGTGTCATTCCTGCATTTATTAGATTTTAATTCAAAGCAAATAGAAACAGGTGAGTGTGTTGGAGGCCAGGGGTTCAGATCCAACACAGTTAATCAACGCACACCGACATCAAACACTATTTGAGGCAGATTCATAATTAAGCCACATTTTCACACAGAAGAACTGCAACAGCTCGTCTGTAAAGTTTTCAACTCAAGACGAATCTAAAGAAACTGAAGCATCGCTGTCTGTGGATCGATTTTATCAATCAATCGACTTCACACTTGGCAGACGTGTTGCTGAGATCCACAGGAAGAGTTGAGCTCTACGGGACAAATAGCAGAGTGTTATGTTATATATATATATATATATATATGTTATATGGAGAGAGGACTCCTGCTACTCTCTGCACTGTGGTGCATTCAAGAATAGATGAAGAAAAGACAAGCATCAAGATATCCAGCATGTCAGATATCAGGAGTAACTTGAGGAATGAAGCCCAGAGAGCTGTTATGATGATGTCATCGCAGGTGTGTAGCTCACGACCCAGCGAAGTGTCATGTTGAGTGTGAAGTTGTTCTGACGAGTAGTTCTTGAGAAAGCTGCCAGCAGGAATACTTAAAGCCAGCAATCAGCCCAAACACATCTGAACTAGCACGAGTCAGTCTGAATGTTGCTCACAACGTTTCAGTCAACATCTTGATTTATAATCCAGCCGACAGCTTCACTCACTGTGGCTGACCTCACAACTAGTCGGGTTGAAGTGAAGAGTCTGATTGTCAGAGATTTGTTTTATAGTATTCTTAACACTTCAATGTTTTACACCCGTTTGGAGCGTTATCAGCCAGTAAATGGCCGTAACAGGTTGTTATCAGCCAACATGGTCTTACAGGAATCCGTGAAATAGCCAGTTTCATGGAAATTTGAGTGATTCCATGGCTATTCCACGGATTTTGGGTTAAGCAAATCCGTGGAATAGCCACGGAATCACTCAAATTTCCGTGAAACCGGCACAGATTTGGCTACAATGCAAGTTAATGCCAGTCATATCCCGTGGCTATTCCAACATACAAAGTGATTATGTACATTCACTGAGTGAATATTTAGAACATAAAACATATATTTCTCGCTAGAAATGTGATCAAAATCCATTTTTCTGCAGAAACTAAGTCAAAATATTGATTTTTTTCACTAAAAATGAGAGAACTGTCCTCCATGTTTTTTGTTCTGACCGCCGGGACCTTGAAAGTCACGTGACTTGGAACAAACCAATAGGAACAAATATCCATGGAATAGCCACGGGATATGACTGGCATTAACTTGCATTGTAGCCAAATCCGTGTCAGTTTCACGGAAATTTGAGTGATTCTGTGGCTATTCCACGGATTCCTGTGAGACCAGGTTGTTATCAGCATAATACATCTGGGTTAGAAAGGGCCTCCACCTACTGTATGTGCAGAAGGTTGTTGTCACATCATTAGATGGATGTGGTTATGAATAATGAATGTGTGACGAATCTTTATTTCAAACATGTTTATCTAACAGATAAAAGCTAACAGGCCTTTCAGCTAACAACACGGTTAGATTAGACACTTATTTAACAGCTAATACATGAAGTGTTTGAGCTTGGAAATATAAGTAATTTGAAGAAAATAGACACTGGCTATCAACATGTAGCCTCTGTGTGCATGTGTGGAATTCTGCATGTAAAGCTGAATTATTCCCAAAATAGTGTTATGCCTGTAACTCCAGAAATAAAAAAACACTTTCTCTTGTAATTTAATAGACTGCCAGGCAGAACATCTTGTAATATTTAGTGGCATTACTGAAAAACAGCACTCCTACCAAGAAAGACTGTTTAGAAGCTGCATCAGGAGCATAATTCTCCCTTTGTACTCTACCGTCATTTACTATAACAGATGTGCAGAAATAGTTTGCTAACTTTGGGTCTTTAAAATTGAAACAGCAAGTTCCTGTTATATAAGCACCACCACATTTAACAACATTATCACCATGGTGAGAGATGGGAAGCTGGAGAGTATTTGAGCTTCAGGACAATGTCTCTTTTCTGGGATGTGAAAGAATAAAATGTGATCTTTCACTGCCACATGGGCACCAAAGCCGCCCAGCGTGAGACCACAACCTGTGAACCACAAACTGTTCATGAGCTGCTGCTCTGAATCCCAATAGGAAGATCTAGTGCTCAGGAAGGATGTCCACTCCCAAACTGGTGGAAAGAAACACTAAATCAAGATGGATTACACTGAGCTGTTGGGTGGAAGTGGAATAGAAAAGACAGTTTCCATAAACAGACCAGAGCTGACCTGTTCATAGATCCTGGAAGCTGAATGCAGAATCAGAAGATCAGAAGAACTTTATTACAGAAACACCATCAGAGATGTCCCTGACTTCTGTTGCTCCTTCACTGCAAAAAAGCCAACTTGTATTTTTTGGCCTAAAACAGGGATTTAAGTTGGTAAAACTTGGAAATATAAATTATTGACATTTAGGGCAATAACGTAAGTTAGCACAACAAAGGAAGCCAGTTGTCTGCTCAAAAACAAGTTGGTGAGTTGTTGTTACTTATATCTTTAAGTTGGGGTTCACAACAAGGGACAATAGTTCTGATAACTCTTATTTCTTTGTCGGGAAATTTGGTCATTAGTGAAAGCTAGCGGCTAACTGATGCTAGCGGCTAACTGATGCTAGCGGCTAACTGTCGCTAGCGGCTAACTGATGCTAGCGGCGCTGCTTGTTACAGCTACAAGAGTAGCCATTAGCGTATCAATGCTAACTCAAAATTGTGGTCGCAACATTAGCTGACATTTCATAGTGGCGTTACAATCGTGCCAATTCAGCACATTGTAGAAGTTAGCAGAAGTAAGGATTAAAAGTTATTACAATGTAAAATTATAAGTTAGTACAACTTACAGTTGAGTTGACAAAAATCTGAATTCAGAGTTGAGCAAACTCAAAAACAAAACTTAAAATCTTTAGTTTAATTGTCCAACTTAAAATTTTATCGAAGTTTGTTGCCTTGAAATTTTGAGTTCACCCAACTTTTCTTTTTTTGGATTGTTTGTACCAACTATTAGGGAATATTTAGCTGGCATCAAATTCAGAATGACTGTATATTTACAATAACCAGTAAAGGTTATCAATTATTAAACAACCCACTTATATGTATGACGAAGGCCTTGATGCATCAGCTGAGTATGTGCTCTTTTATGTGGAGAGTGTCTGGATAATATAATATAATATATAATAAAAAGATAGACCACAGGACCACAGGACAAGCTACATCAGATCCATCCACATTCAAAAAACTCCTCAAAACTCCTCAAAACTCCTCAAAACTCTTCAGAACTGCTTTAATGTGTGAACTTTGTTGTTGATTTTAATTGGTTGGTTGGTTTGTTTTATCTTTAACTGCATTTTAACTGTTTTAACTGTAAAGCCTCTTTTTGTACCCTGAAAAGCGCTCTATAAATAAAATGTATAATTATTATTATGTAGGTCCCAACAAGTGAGGCCAAAACATCTTGATGGCCCCCTGGTGGTAGATGTTCATGTTAGGTAGTTCTCATTATATTGATGTTTATTCAAGTGTTAATATTTCTGTTGAGTTTGGTTTGAGTTTTTGATGATTCTTTATAGAGTCTATGAGATAAATGTTTGCTTTTGGCATTCTGGTAATTAGTTAGCTTGCTAACTTCACCAGCTATCATGCTCTTGGTGTGGAACAAAGTTGTCATTTATTGGGTGACGTTTCACTACAAGAGTGTGTGGATGAAACATCAAGTTTAGAATTTAACTTATTTTGCTGCTGGCTAGTTAGTTAGCTAGCTAGCTAGCATGCTAATTCCACCATGCCATCACCCTGTTCTGGTCAGATAAAAGGAGCCAACAGACGTCAGACTTTCAACCAGCAGGAGTCCTGGTCCAATGTGGAAACAAAAGTAAATGATGTTTTAATTTAAACATCAGTGAACTTCTGTGCCTCAGGTTTTGTGCTTTATGTTTTTAGGTAACTATGTCACTCCTGGTAGTAATGTCGTCCTCCTAACTATTTCACTTCCAGCATTTACGTACATTTATTTCATGTTTAAACTGTCTTTTATAACACCTTACCTAGAAGTTTCTTGCCCTAAACCTAAATCATTGGTTTTGTACCTTAATTAAAGGAAACTGCACCTCTTTGGGCTTGTTATGGCGGTTTTGAGACGCCGATCCCGTCCTGCTGTCTGTCCGTCTCCACTGTCCTCCATTGAAGTCGGCTCCCAGCGAGCGTTTAATCTGGGACGTCAAGTGTGCTAGAGACAAATTAGCGTTATGATCTTTACTGGCACACCATGCTTGTAAATCATTTTTTCATCTATTTTTAGGGGCCAATGTGCATGAAATTGTGAAACTGATTAGCTTGTAGCTGGTACTGAGGTGGTCTCTTCTGTGTGAAATCTGCCAACAGAATCCCTGTTTCATGGAGCAGAAGTGACCTTGACAATAAATATAAATAAAAGTGAAATGTGGATAGTTGAATTGGGAATGTTTGCAGAGAGAAGCTTTTCAGAGCTGTCAACAGCAGCTTAACAAAGGGAATGTCAGGGAGCATTAAACATTAAAATACTTTTCTTGTGACCTTCCCATTTTGTTTTGTTGCTACCGTGCCGCTGTGAGATTTATGCCTTTATCTAAAACAGCTCGACATGAATGATAAGCTAACGGAAGCAAACACAACCTCTGCTCCCGGAGAGAGAAAGCTGTCCGAGAGCTTCAGCTGAAGAATTGAACTCCACTTTGCCCTCTATCACAGCCAGGTTTGTGCTCTCATCATTACCCAGAGAAAAGAGACACCTCAACACATCCACAGAGACAAAAAAACCTTTCTGACCTTTTGGAAATGGCATCCGAGAGTAAATACTTGAATAAATGCCTGCACAAGTGCTTTTTGATGAATGCCACAATCTGAGACGTTGGGTAATTTTATTTTCACAGATCTCAGGGGAGAGGCCAAATGGAGGTGTGCATAAAGCACTTTGTCGCCTTTCAAACCAGCGACCTTGACAACAGTAATATAACCTCTCACATCCTCTGAAACCATCCCGCTTTGTGCTCTTTAACCGTTTAGTCATTGATCGTGATGAGCAACAGACTGGTTTTGTTCTTTTAGGTTTTGACTGTATCTCACAGAATATGATTCTATAGGAAATAAAAAGAGTTTAAGTCATTTCAAGAGGGTGTAATTTACTTATTTTTATCAGGATGTTTGGCTTTTTATCACTTGGCTCCAACAAACCAGGCTCTGCTCACAACAATCCCAGTACAAGCAGATAAATCTTCTCCGGTCTGAACTGGTTCTCTACACCTCTGATGGAGAGATGGCTAAAAATCACAACAAATATCTACTTTGTTAAATGTCTCAGAATGAATCACATCAGTCCTGTCTCTGATGCATGACACACTGGAGATTAGTCTTCAGGCTAACAGGTGAATCATTTCCTAGTGGAGACCAAGAGATCACCTGAAAGGACATAAATCCTACTGGGGAATCCTCAAATATGGCAGTAGGTTGGTATTAACTTTGTCTCAAATACTATGTAAAATAATCCCAGGTGTTGATATGTTGATGCTAAAGCTCTAGCCCAGGGCTGTCAAACTCAAATACACAGTGGGCCAAAATGTAAAACTTGGACAAAGTCGCGGGCCAACATTGATATTTATTGAAAAAATGGACCTAAACAAGTTAAAACGAAATGGAACAAGCAAAGCTTGATATAACTTAATATTGCAAACATGCAAAATCAAATAAAACAAACAAACACTTCCATGGCATTCATTTCTTAAATAAAATTTAAATAAAAATCGTATGTCCCTTTATTTTATATGCGGCCTTCTTTAAATTTAAATTTAAATTTAACAGTAATCTTTTTCCACAGGCTAAAAATAAATGTAAGAATAAAATAACAATAATAAACCAAATGACTAATAATAATATCCTTCAATGAATGTGCAGCCATTCAAGCCTTGGACTAGCAAGAAAAAGTGCATAAAGACACTTTAATTGTTGCTCAGTTTGCTCCACACTGATCTACTGTGTTCAAGCCAGAACACCAGCAGAGCATTCTGGGATTTGTAGTATTATATTTTGGTATTTCCTCACGGGCCAAATATAATTATACTTCGGGCCAAATTTGGCCCACGGGCCAGAGTTTGACACCTCTGATCTAGCCTCTAAAAGTCTTGATGGAGCCAAACGAAGACAAACAACGGTACGGCAAATACAACAACTGTTTGAAACAATTGATTTGTGCTAAATCAACTGAAGAGTTCATCATGTTTTCTAGCTGATCATCACTGATATAATAGTGCTTTATAAAAACATATGGACCCAGGAGCTATAAGATGCTCCAGTCCTTTGTTTCAGTGGTTAGTGAGTGTTTATTTGTGTTCAGATCACAGCTTGTGGTTATCAGTGAGACGCTGCGTTTTCATTCTGGAACATCTTTGGTGCCAGACAGCCGCTGCTTTGGTGTCTTTAGATCAGTTTTTCCAGGTTTTTCCTCTTATGTGTCCTGCCAAAGACGCAACACGCCCTGTTTCCTGTTCGTCCAACAGTTTTCCTCAGAAAAGCCGACTGGTCAGCGGGCGTCTCTGTGAAACAACAACCGTCCAGTCACAGCTTCCATCAGCTGGCTGCACTCTGAATCATCTGGTGTTGTTCTTTATTACAGTTTAATGAATTCTCCAGTTATCTTAAAGTCTTCTCATACGAGCCGTTCTACTGGAAACTTTAGTGAACATCTCCTTCGTTCTCCACTACGACATGTTAAGAACCGTTCCTCGGCCTCCCGCTGCGACGAGGCCCATTTCCTTCTTTGTCTTTTATCTTCTCCGTGCTGGCGCGTCCTTCTTCTTCTCTCTTATTAAAGATAAAATAGCTGTGATCAGGTGAATCTTGTTTTATTAATAAAGAGCCAACAGGCTGTTCCAGTGTCTCCAGAAATACTGTTTACAGCAGCACATCTGAACCAGAATCACAGATAAAGCTGGGAGGTTATTTTATGTTTCCATACTGTGCTCTCTCTACCAGCATGCTGTCATAATACTGTAATATTGTGAAGCAGCTGTTGCACATTAATCCTCAGATAATAGAGTATTGCTTCACTTTAGTGGAAGAGATTTGCCTGCTCTTCTCTGCAAAGTGACGGAATGAATAGCTGCGTGTTTAATGCATTTATGTTCCCTGTAAATTGACTTTTAATCTATAAAAGATTAAAATCCAGAGGAACTATCAATAATTGAAAGAAGCATTAGACAAACAACACACACAAAAACACCGAGATCAAGAGAGAGACAAGTCAGTAAGACACGAGGGAGACAATTAATGATGGAAGGAAGCAGCTGCTCTGAAGAGAGCAAAACGTAAAGGCAGCAAACTGGAGAAATGTTTGAGAGGAAAGAAAAATGATCCGGTAAATCCTCTCGCTGCTGCTGGGTTTTTAATTGAATTTTGCCTCGTTAATATATAACGTACAGAGTTCATTTCATACACTGGATGTGTGACGGAGAGTCTTTTTTAAGAGCGAGTACCTCAGATTTGTCTGGTTGAAGTGTTAAATGTTTAATTGCAGCTCAGAGATTACTGCGTTATAGTGTTTATGATCTTTTTATGTGTGTTAGTGTCGCCGTGGGAACAGGTGTGCATTGTAGTAGAACAGCTGGCTTTATTAAAACTTGTGAATTCATAGCTAACTTTAGATACGATAAGAAATATAAGTAGTGTAAATACCTCTTTAGTTTGTTATTGTGTCGTCTTTGAATGCAGCTGTTTAATAAACCTGATGTGATTATCTGACAGTGAGTCACATGACACCTGGAGCTCTAAACACAAACAGGAAGTCTGAGATATCTTTATGACTTACACTTGAATACTGTACAGAAACAACATATTTAATATTCAAACTGCAAAAAAATTGTTTTTGTAAGTATACATTAATTCATAGCATCCTTACTTTTGTGGGATTAGGATGCAGTCTGACACAGTGATCATTCAATAAACATATTTAATTAATAATATCCTGTAGTACAAACCAATAAGTGACATAAATCACTAAATAAGCCCTTTTCACACTTAAATAGTTAAACATTACTTTTTATATATACTGTTGCTCATAAAGTTGGAATAAAATATTATTTACCTCTTTCCATGAAATGATTGTGACAATGTGATTTTTTTCTTGACAGATAAAGTGTATATCTTCTCATATCTTTTGTATTAATATATATCTCTTCCAAATGAATTACTGATTCATTTAAATAGGAATAAACCTCTTGTATTATGTCTGAAAACAAAATGATTCCAACCTTTTTTGGGCAACAGTGTATTTTAAAAACACAGACAACACCCATAAAAACAAGTTTATGGGTGTTAAAATGTACACAGCGCCCTGTATTCACATTGCTATGCCTTATCCTGATTGGCTGGTTGCTGGGGAGAGACCTGTCAATCACAAAGTAGCCCCACCCTAAAGCATACCCTGCTGTATTGTCTATTAAACTCTAAATGTTACCAACATTTACAAAATCAACATCATCAGAAGATTTGAAAGCAGCGATTGAGACGATAAACTCATCATGAGAATGAATTAAAACAATCTGATGATCGTCTTCTAGCGTTTGTGCTAAACTTCATATTTAACGGAATAATATCAATGTTCCTCCAACTCTGAAAATTAACTTTTATTACATATCACTTGTAAAACACGACTAATGGAGTCAATTTTACGCTAAAACACACTTTCAGTCTATTCCACGCTCTTAAATGTGACAACTTTGATTTGTGCACTTTGTTCTCTGCAGCCTGAGAAATGATTTGATCTTCAGCTGATGAAATCATTTCAAAGCCTCATTGAACAAAAGATCATCTTAGTGCTTTTTAAAATGTTGACATTTTGGAGACATAAAAGTTTCATTGACCGGCAGCTAATGAATGCGTTCACATCAGATTCACGCCACGATACGTCTTCACTGATGGAGCTGACAGGAGCAGAACTGTTGATGCTGTCAGTCTCCGTCCTCCTGCAGGACTCAGTGATCTGAGAGGACATTAGTCTGCCGATGGACTATTGATGGACTGGTGATGTGTTAATGTGTGAGTGTATCTCTGGGGGTGACGCTCTCATGTTTTCCTGCTATTTTTCTCCACGCACTTGTAAACTAATTTAAAGAGACAGATGGCTTTGCTTATTAAGTAGCATCTAGAGAGACAATTAGAGAGAATAGAGGGCTCCATGTAGGAGCAACTGTACCTATTGGGAATCAATGACCCCCACCAAATGATTCCAACTTGTTGGAACAGACTGTATTGATTCCAGCAGGCTTCATTGTTTTGTTATTTCAAGTTATTTTTCTCTTTTGGAGACGTTAAGACGCTTAAGGAGAGTCATAAATCTGAGCTGGAGACTTGTCGATGTGGCCATGAAATATCTGTCAAAAGCTGGACTTTAATTTTTTTTTCCAGCAGGATTTTTGTGATGAGGATCAAGTAAACACAATGAAAGCCTGGAAAAGTAACTCAGCACTTTGTGTCACCTCAAGGCCGCCACGCCTCGTCCAGCACGAGCCGCTTCAGCAGAAAGAATGAGTGATATGTTGAAATACAATCCATCAGCTCAAAGAGGCTTTTTATGCTGCCGAGCCATTCAGTCACAATTACTGCTGCATGCTCCAGCTCTGATTCAGAATATCCGGAGGAAAGAGCCAAATATGTTAAACCCACAAAGCCTTCTGAAATATGTGTTTACATTTACTGACAGAATAATTATAAAAAGCTCTGTGTTTAGACTGGAAGCCTCATTTCTTCATCACTCACCTTCCTCTACAGCACACACACACACACACACACACACACACACACACACACACACACTGATGGTTGCTGTCAGACAGTGTGAACACAGCAGATACTAATACTAAGTCAGAGTCTATCAGGTGGATTTCAGACCCAGTGAGATTATCTCACCTGGTCTCCTGGACTCAGTCTCAGGTGTGAAGAAGAGTAAGAACCTCCCGGTGCAGCAGCTGGACTCAGCAGCTTCAACAGGACAGTTTCTCCATTTACAGCCAGTAGATGAGATGCAACGTTGTTTGAAATGTAAATTAAACAGAATGTAATAATTTGCTAAACCTTTTCAACGTATATTCAATTGAAAACTGTATGAAGACACTTTATGTTCAAGCTTTTGTAAATATAAACTGAATTATTAATTTGATGTATTCTATTTTCATTGAGGTTTTACAGCGTACCAACTTGTTGGGATCAGGTTAATAATCAACTTACTGGAAACAGTCAAATTAGCATGAAGAGGTAAATTATATGATGCATGCATTTCAAAAACGGTGTAAAGAAGGAACGCTTCCGCAGGTCATTTATTCCTGCTGCCATAAGACTGTACAACACCTGCACAATCTGAACATTTTTGCATATAATCTGCACTCTGCACATTCTCCACTTAATTTGCACTAAATTGTATATAGTATATTATTATTATTATTTTGTATATTTTGTATATTGTTAAATGTCTTTTCTTAGATTGTTTTTTATCTTATCTTAAAATTGTGTGATTTTCTGCGGCTGTAACAAAGAAATTTCCCCGCTGTGGGATTAATAAAGTCAAATCTAATCTAAAAACTGTTTACAGTGGTCCACATACAACTGTTCTGCTGCTGTGATACTTTATTCTGTCTCAGGCAGCAGCTGAGAGTCTGAGTTAGTCTTCCTGAGTTGCTTTAGAATAAAAAGAGTTTGACTGGAACCTTTCCTAGCTGGCTGTGTTTCTCTCTGCTGGACCTCTCAGTGCAGCTCCGTCACGTTGATGCTCTCACAATCAGAACCAGGATTACTTTAATAATCGGGGGATATTGCTTTCTTGGCAGTGGTTCAGTTTAAAGGCTGTGTGTTCAGGTCTTGGTGGTGTAGTCTTGTCCTGGTTGTCACCTTTGTGGCATTTTGAGTTCCTTTGTGTGACATCAGTCTGACCTGCCTCTTATTAAAACAAACACACCTATTATAGATGAATAATGTCCCCAAAAACATCCTCCATAACACAAACTACAACATCTTCTTTGTCGCTTTAGCTTAATAAAATTGCAACTGTTTCACAGTGTTGACTAGAACAGTAGAACAGTCATATGTGTTGTTTAGAGAGTTGCAGTAATCTATTCTGTCATTCAGGAACAAGGATGGGCTGCATGAGTTATATTGTCATTATAGTGAGAAACAGAAACAGTGATGATGTTAACCCAACAACACAACGTTAGCTCCTACAGGTAAACAGAAACAAGGGAACAACCATGTCTGTTCCCTGTCAGTCTGATCAGGCAGCACACAACAACTAACATTATTACATTAACAGTAACATTAACCATGGTCACAGTTCTTGTAGGGGTGTGCCATCTCGTATCGTTCACGATAATATCGGTATATTTTTTTTATGGTTAAAAAAAATGCATATCATGATATTGTTTTAGCAACGTTCCTACTTCTTGATGTAGTGGTTAAAGTTGTTTTAATCACAAAAAGCTACTTACTCTCTGTCGCTAAACACATGCAGCTTTCAAAATAAGAGCACGGTGTGTTAACAGAATCCACCACAGAACTTACAAGAAGACTGTCAAAATAAGATGCCTTAAATAAAACATACAAGAACCTTTATTCTCCTTTACAAAATGTCATTAAAATATGCCCCCGAAACCCCTAAATGGTTATTTTTATTATCTTCTCATACTCAAGAGTCAAGAGTACATTTTTTTGTATTTGGCAACTGTTGAGATTTGCACTTCAAACTACATTTTAGATTTTTATTTATTGATACAGACTACAAAAAAAATCATATTTTCTATCTTTTCAAGTATTTATATTTCATATCATCAAGAATATCGCTATCGAAAAAATAGCCTGCAATATCGTGATATTCTTTTAGGACCATATCGCCCAGCCCTAAGTTCTTCTCATCTCATGAACTAATGAAGAGAACAAAAACCTCCTTCTGAATATTATATCAACTCAAATTAATGCTCTT
The DNA here is from genome assembly GCF_030273125.1 of Centropristis striata. Lineage (NCBI taxonomy): Eukaryota > Metazoa > Chordata > Actinopteri > Perciformes > Serranidae > Centropristis > Centropristis striata. Next base: position 38,434,090 of record NC_081528.1, read on the forward strand.
TTTTAAAGTCAGAATTCACTCATATGAAACTATGTCAATATAATATTTAAGTATTCTTTGTCAGCTGGGTTGTGAATCAGGACTTTTTTCTGATTTATTTCTATTCAAACTGTAAATGTGACACATTTTCCATCCAAAGTCTATCACTAGTAATCGAGTCCACACATATTCTCTAAATATACATGAAACATCAAAGCTGACTAATGTTTCATATATTTATTAACAGCTGTCTCGCCTTAAAATCAGCATTTCTTCCTCCCCAGCGTGTGCAGAACTATCTCCACCTTATTAAGATCAGGACCAGGACCAGATTGCTCCAGTAGATGTAAATAGCTGACTCAGCACTCTGAGCCATAATGAGCTGCTATTTAAACACTTTACATAAATTACTGTTGTGATTTGAGACGTGTTTTGGCACAAAAACAGCAACAGTGTTGATTTTTGGCATCAGCTCTCGGTTCTCTGGTTCCTTTTCTACATCTTGATAACATTGTTGTGAATGTGTCTGAGCACAGTTACAGTGTTGAGGTGAATCATTACTCACATGGAGTCTCAGAGCCCATTTGCACATGAAGCGCTCTCATTAAGCACCAGATGGATTTTGTCTCATCAGAGAGGAATAATTAAGTTGAAATCAATACGAGAATTACAGAGGTGAAACTGGAACCTGCAGTACATTAGCTGTAAAGTATTCCCGCTGCAAAAATCCTTATCTCCACTCTGAGACGACCCTGTGGGGAAATTGACTTCATCCTCGGAGAGACGTAATCTCAAATATAACTCCACACCTTAAATGTGGCAATTAAAGCCATTTACAGGCGGAGCTGCAGTCTTCAATAAAAGCCGTGAAAATAATTGACCCGCGTCTCTGATATTTTACAGCTTCTGACGCTGCAAAAATAACTACAAGAAGATAAAACTTGAAACAAAAGCTAACACATGTACACTTGGGAGGATTTAGAGAATTTAACTCTAGTTTAAAGCATCATCTTTATCAAGATCTTTCTTATAAGCCAAGTGTTAAAAGAAAAGTGAAAGTTTGATATAAATTATACATCTACAGTAGTGAAACAAAGGAGTCGGTTTCTGGCATTTGCCGTCACTTGACAGACTGAGAACAAAGAGACGGGAGAGTTTGGAGAAAAGACAAAGGTCTCCGTGAGGTTTGATCCCTGGAGACTGAAGGATGAGTTTCAGCTTCTTTACAGCTCTTTCTGAGAGAAAATATCTTTTATCTGGGAGCTACACTCACCTTTTTTTAGATTTTTGTTGTATGATATAATATGTTACTCAGTTTTTTTTTCAGGAGTAAAGCCGACGACAGATATATATTTAATAGATGAACGTCTTCTTATGATGTGAAAATGTGAAAGCAGTTAAATCTCTAATGCTGCTTTACGGTGCTTTATAGTATATATATATATATGCATATATATATATATATATATATATATATATATATATATAAACTTTACTGTTTTAGATCACTCTTATCACGCTCATCGTGTTGTTTTCTGATACAGCAGCTGATTTCAGATGAAAGACATGAAAAACTGACTGTACATTACCTGCTTAGTACCAAACAGCAGTGAATATAGTGGACCAATCAGTAAATCATCAGAGTTGGTAGGGACCAAAAACTGAGCTAAAAGAGTAAAAAGCGACCAGGTTTTGTACGTTTCTGCAAAATATATCTGCAAAAAGAAATGTTTATGTTGTTGATGAAGCCAAATGTTTAAAGCCATGTAGGTCCACTGTGGCTAGATAAGAGCTGGATGGTTCCAACCAACCAGGACTTTAACCAGGAGACCAGTGTTTCCATTGGTGGAAGAAGTGTTTTTGTGCACTGCTGTTGAAAGTCATAGATGTGTTTTGTGTTTTTTACGACTAACCCTTTTATTTTTACTTGTTTAAAACAGCTATTGTTAAGTTTTCAGCATGTTTAAAGCATGTTTGTTATGTCCACCAGCTCTTAAAGGGGTAAAAAAAGGTAACATAAACCAGATGGAATGGATTTAACACAGGTGTTTTTAATAAGAAATCAAATAGTAGCAAGATATGTTTACAAACAAAGGATGCGGCTAATTGTAGAATCTGATTGGCTCCCGTGGTCGCCGGAGGCTCCAATCATCCTTCAGCAGCAGCCTGAGGGGAGGAGCCAACACACATACACACACACACACAACAAACTATACAGCTGTTCTTCAGGTGTCACAATGGAAAAGATTCAGAAATGTTTATATTCAACATATTTGTGGTTCTAAAATGTTGTGTCCAACCTTTGTTATGTTGACTGAGTTTAAATATTGGACTTTGAATCATCCGGTGGACACAAACACGACTCTGAATGAATAGCTGTCGCTCTGTTACTAGATGTGGAAACAAGCAACTGTTGACATGTCGTTGTTGATGTGGTGAAGTTGTTAGTAATGTTGTGTTCACAACTTGTGTCTGCTGCCACCAAGTGGCCAAAAAGTGTTATTGTATCTTTAAGTTTTGTTGTCTTAATAAACTTATTATGACATCTCGTTCATATTCTACATTAAAAACACTAAGCTATTAGTCAGGTTATAAAATATTTATTCCAACATGAAGTTAGTAAAGTTGCAGTTTGAGCTTCATGTTGACATCTTTGACATATGCATCTACTTTCTCATTTCTTATCATAACGTCTGTAGTTGGTGGTTGTTTCTCCTTCTCTGGCTTTATATCTGTGGTATCTTCCTGTACATTTGCTCTGGGCACTTTGTGTTAAATCAATGAGAGTCAGACTTTGTGAACGCCTGAAAACACTTTACGCTAATAAAGCAGACAGAACCACAGGTATCTGGAGCTGTTGAGGGCTTTTCCTCCACACACACCTGCACCGTTACATCAGGAGGCAAAGAAAAAAATAGTTTGCAACAAATAAAAGTTCTTTGAGAAATCTCATATCCAAACATTAAACCTCCATGAACATAACTTTGCTTCACTAGCTTCTAATAAAGATAATGAGGTCAGCTGGTGCTCCCAAATATCCTTTAATAATGAATGTATAGACGCAGAGTCCAGAACGGGTCATTAAAAATATATTAACATTCAACAGGAAAGAGATATAAACTCTTGCTCTCTCTTTATTTTAACATCCTGCAGTGTGTGATGCATACTTATTTTGAAATCTATGTCTTGTAGTGTGTGCATGTCTGAGATTAGAGAAGAATCTCTGTGAAGTTTCTCCTTTTGTGCATGATATAAGACAGGGGTCTCAAACTCGTGGCCCGCGGGCCAATTGTGGCCCTCGTGACGATATTTTGTGGCCCCCACCTTGATATGAAAGTTTAATGTGAGTTTTATATGAATGGCACTTTACCGTGTTGTGTGTGGAAGGTCCCTTTAATTACTTTTTTTGGTAATTTTGTGTCTTTTTAAAATAATTTTTTGTCTTTTTTTTTTAGTAATTTTGTGGGGTTTTTTAGTAATTTTGTGGGTTTTTTTAGTAATTTTGTGTTTTTTTTGTCATTTTGTGTCTTTTTTTGGGGTCATTTTGTTTATTTTTTAAGTAATTTAATTTTTCCTGTCATTTTGTGTCTTTTGGGGTCATTTTGTGCCCTTTTTTTCTTCACTGTGTGTTTTTTGTGTCTTTTTAAAGTAATTAAGGGTTTTTTTCCGTCATTTTGTGTAATTTTTTTGTAATTTTGTGTCTTTTTTTGGTCATTTTGAAACTGCCTCCAGCGGCCCCCAGGTAATTTGAGTTTGAGACCCCTGGTATAAGAGAAGAAATGTTTAGGATTTTAAAGCTCTTGGAGTCTGAGCGGCTTCAGAAATGGGAGAACAATAAAGTCAAGACACAGAAGAGAACGAGGAAAACTTTCTTACTGTGTCTTTAAAGTGAAATGGCTGCGGAAAAAAATCTTGATCTGGAGTTATTATTTCCTCCTTCCTGCCTGTCATCATTAAGATTCAGTCAAGCATATTGAGGAAATCATAACTGATGGACCATACAGGAGCCATCCAGCTCCAGCAGTAATAAATAAATAAATAAATAAAAGCAGATGCATCCTGTCATCAGACTGTGGAGCATAATAACAAGCCAGACTAGATGTAAGCGGTTTAATTTACCTGTTTATCAACCTGCTGCAAACTTTAGTCAGTTCCAGTGAAACACTAAAGTTCTGGTACAAGAACAGGCATTCCCAGATAAACTCAGTTCTGATGCTGCGTTCCAGATAACTGAGAATTGGAACATTTTTCGATCTCCTACTAGAAAATAAACTCATACTTACAGTCGGAGTTCCTACTTGTGAACTGTGACGTCACCACCCATGATAGCGCACTTTATTAATGGTAAACCATCAACTAAAAGGCAATATAAAGTATATTTGCCTATATTTAATTAAAATTACACATACTATTATATAGTAAAACCTGCTCTGCGCATGTTTCCAAGTACAAAAGTGCAAAATTAAATGTATAGTGTCATCTTTTAGCTCATGCATCATTCTGCCCTCCACTGTTTCATTTCTATATAAAGGAGGCTGCTGAGTTTGACTGGAATGCAGCATAAGAACCTTTTTTATTGTGTCCGTAAACTGCAAGAACTGGGAACAATCGTAGTTCTTAGAATGATGTTCTGAGTGACTTTTGTAGCTCCTGTTTCAGAGTAGGAACTCCTACTGAAGGAACCTAGAGAGACATCAGTGTCATAGTTTTATGGTCCAGAGAATTACTGTTAGTGGAGGTTGATTTATCAAAAAGAGCTAATGCATTGGGCATTAATGCTTAGTCCTCACAACACAGTGGGTCCAGGTTTGAATCCGACTCGAAGCCATTTTCTGCATGTCTTCCCCTTTCACTCTGTTTCTCTACCACTATTGAAAAAAATATATAAAAAAGGCCAAAAAATAATCTAAAAAAGAAAAGCCAATGCACTGCTAACCACCATTTTTATAAAACATGTTAAACACATGTAAAACATGTTTGTCATGATAAAAAATGGAACATAACACAGACAAACAGTCAGATAGTGATGTCCAGGCGTTCCTGAACACAAATGCGACGGAGGAAATACATATCGTTAGCCTCATAGCATAATTGCCTAAGTCATTTTTTGGCCAAATTGTGATATCTGCCTAACTTTTCTCTCCTACCACTGCTGCATCTTTCTGCCTTATTGCATATGTTCTCCCTATCAGAACACTTGTTAGAGTCCAAAATCACTTTCTGCCTTAGTCATCTCTTTGACTTAGGCATTTTTGCCGCTACATACAAACCAAACTACATTATTTCTATGTAAGAGAAAAATTGCCTTAGTCAGGGCATATTCTGCCTAAGTCACTTTTATCTGTTATGAAAACGATGTGTTTAATTTTTTATGCAAACTTGTTCACACTTCTATTTGAACTTACTGTTACAATATCAATTAAAAATACCAATGGGCTTACTAAAAATTGTGTTTTTTCTTGTTTTCCGAAAACGTTCAAATATGACTTGAAATATGCTATGAGGCTAACGATATGCAATAAGACACGATTCTGACGTGTCAAAGCAAAACGGCGGCCAGTTTACGCCACTTCAGCGTTCCTCTAGCGGGACAGAAACAGCTCTTGAAGGTGTTTATCTCCCCAGTGGACTCTTCCTCTCAGGCTGTCCCCAGCATTGTTAACACTTACAGTAAAAAACTACTATGAGAGAGAATAAAATGACAGTTCTGCTCCAGCTCTAGTCTCAGCTGACAGCGTGTCGCATGCTCACACCAGTTACATGAGGACTGGTCCTGGGCCAGTTCAGGCCTCATACTGGTTGTGATTCAGCCGTCACAAACACCCCAAATCCCTTTAGAGCCCCGGCTAGTGGATTCACTGTCAAGGTCCCGTGGTGACAACAAGACTAATTACCCCATAATGGGAATCATCCCTCTCTTTGAGTCCTGGCTGGCTGAGGACCTGGCTGGGTGATTACAACGTGTCCTCATAAGGATCACCCATACATACAGATTAACTGGTCCAATCCATCAGGACAGAGCTGGTTGTTAGCGCGGCCAGTTAGCATGCTCTTCCATCAGAATGAACCTTGGACGGTTCTGTCTGCTGTGACTTTGTTTTCTTGCTGCTTACATACGGTGATGCATATTCAACAGCCTGTAAACCGTCTGCAGCCTGAACGTGAGGTGAGAAAGTTTCTCTCTTTGATGTGTTCATGTACAGTCGGTTCGTCTGTATCTCGTCTCATTCAGAGAAACTTTCTGCTCAGCCACAAATATACAAAAGGCATTGTCAGAGAAGATACTTTAAACGCTGTTTAGGCGACTTTTGAATGAGTGAAATGACTGTGTTACTCTTCCAAGAACTTTTAAGTTCAGTAGACGGGAACATTTCTAAAACATCTGTCAGCTGGATAATATCCAGGTGTTCCCACCTCATTAAGAACCGCAGATCAATAAAAACAAGTGCGTTCTTGCAGAAATTGGATTTTCATTCTGTATAATCAATGATTTTCAGCCTGCATTTCCCAAGATAACAGAAACAACACCAAACAAAACCACATCTGAATAAATTTACCTTTCCCGATGCTTTGAATTTCAGCAAAAAAGAGCTGTCAGAATATTATTAAATTACCTCATATTTATTCAACAAAGAGAGGCTTGACGTCTCATTCTTTCTGCGCCGGCCTCACAGCCTCACAGCAAACACTTAAATCTTTCTCAAAAATCAATTTCTCCCTTCAATAGATTTCTCCTCCAGAGTTGTTCTCGTCACATTTTTAAAGCTGTTTATGTGTAGCGTGGCGGCGGCTGACAGCTGGCGTGGAGTGTGGAGTGACATTTGAGAGTAGATAGACGGCCGCCGTCCGCCGCCGCCGCCAACACGGAGACAAATGTGACGAGCAGCGAGGCAGAGAAGGAGGCCGGGCCGTGATTGATACGGGTGCCACGGCGAGAGGTCAGAGCCATGCCTCAAAGAACGGGGCCATCGATTCTCCTGCCCTTTAAACAAACAAAGGGACATCTCGGCTCAGAAACCTCCGCTGCTCTGCTGCTGCATCAGGCTGAGACTTCTGCCAAACCTCCAATAACTCCTCACCTCCGTACAGCTGGATGGATCAAACATGCAGGAATAACAGCTTCTTTCTATGGATGTCAGTGTTTTTGCTCCTCAAAGGCTCGTCAATTAAACCAGGACAGAAACACAGATGATGTAAAGTCCATCATGTTATTACATTTACATTAACATTTACATTTACATTTAGTCATTTAGCAGACGCTTTTATCCAAAGCAACTTACAGGAGAATAAAAACAAACAATGAAGGTCTAGTGCAGTAAGAGCTGTTAGTGCATCAATAAGTGCTAGTGACGATTCTTTAAGGCAGCTATTCTCAACCTTGGGGTCGGGACCCCAATTGGGGTCGCGAGATGATTTCTGGGGGTCGCCAAATCATTTTAGAAGTCAGCTCTGTCTCCACTGTGTTAAAGAGTCTTTTTGGTCATTTATTGTCTTTTTTTGGTCATTTTGTGTTTGTTTGTTTTTTTGTCATTTTGTGTCTTGTTTGGTAATTTTGTGTCTTTTTTGGTAATTTTGTGTCTTTTTTGGTCAATTTGTGTCTTTTTTGGTAATTTTGTGTCTTTTTTGGTCAATTTGTGTCTTTTTTGGTAATTTTGTGTCTTTTTTGGTCACTTTGTGTCTTTTTTGGTCATTTTGTTTCTTTTTGGGCTATTTTGTGTCATTTTGTGGTCCTTTTTTGTTATTTTGTGGTCAATTTGAGTCCTTTTTTGCTTAATTTTATGTACTTTTTTTGGTCATTTTGTGTCTTTTTTTGATCATTTTGTGTCATTTTGTGGTCAATTTGATTCTTTTTTGGGTAATTTTGTGTCTTTTCTGACAAATCCCAAAGTATCAAGTTGTTACTTTCCAAGGAGTCTCTGGCTTGAAGCTGACTGTTACACACTCAGGAGGTCAGAATGGATCTTTAAACTGATCTGTCAGTGTTTTTGCATTGTCACTGCTCCTTCCAGGGGCTCAAACTCAATTTTTCCTCACTTTGAAGGAAAAAAAAGGCCTCTATTTTTAGTGTGAATGCCTTCCCTCTATCTCCATTTGCCTCGTGTCTTTTCCCTGATAGAACGCTGTAGAGAGTTGCTGGGACTCTATCCCCTCCTGCTGCTGCAGCTGTTTAGAGACCCTCATCAATAAGAGATGACTGTAAGGAACCAGCATGAAGAGCACGGCGGTCTCCTCCCCCCACAATAACAGCCATCACAAGGTCTGAGGTGGGAGAAACCACAGTCAACACGCCAATAAGAAGACACGTCCCCCTCGCCTCTTGGCGGCCTCATAAAGTGAAATGAGGCCTATCATTTATAACACGTGTGTGTGTGCTGGACTCATGCTGGAGGTGATTATCTCTATAAATGCAGAGAGAAAGCAGGTCTGCATGTAACAGTAGGTGGGCTGCAGTAAAAGTCAGAGAATAAGAGTCTTCACACTTCAAACATGCAGCTTCACAACGAGCTCGTGTTTCTGTTTCACTGCTCGCCTCCTGCAGCTCCGCAGCAATCTGCTGCAGCCAGATAGCCTCAAACATAAAGACGCAGCCAGATAGCCTCAAACATAAAATACATAAAGACCCAATCATTGTTTCTCTCCATCTGCTGACCACTCAAACAGTCTAATCAGAAGAAGCCTTTGTGGTCGCCACATCAGAGTATTTTTGATGAACTGGGTTTGTTAATCATCAAAGTATGAAACCCAAATTCAAAACCCACAGCTCCAATTATTGCTTTTCTCCACTTGGTTTGAGTTATAAAGTGTGTTCTAAAAGGAGTTGCGGCGTTTCTTCAGCTCAGCTACATTTCTGTATTTCATTTCTTTCTTCCAGTGAATTATTAACACAAAAGGCTTAAAACTCCAGCATTTACACTAAAATGTCACAACATGTTTAACGTGGTTTGTCAAAGGTTTCTGCTGATTTTATTATAGTAACTGACTTCATCTGCTGATGGCAAAACATTAGTTTGATGATTTCCTGAAGACTCTGAAGTCTATTTTCTCTTGTGGGTGGCCAGAGTTGTCCAATTAACAGCCTCTTTTTTAATTATTTTTTCTCTCTTGCAAAATCTTTTCTTTTTCTTCTTCTGTTCTTGGACGGATTAGCAGACAGCAACTCATCACTCTGCCATCCTCTGACCTGAGATCATTCATGCAGCTTTGATTATTCGCTCTAAACCAGTTGAGTCTTTCTTTAATGCAACATTTAAAAAATATCGCTTAAAATGTGCTTTGATTTGAATGGAAACACAGGTATTGTGTTATACATGAATACATTGATTTCTGTCCTGTTTCACTTGTGTAAGTGGGAATCTGACCCATGAGAATTTATTATTAATTGTTAGATTTTTATAAATGACACTATGTGTTAATATAATTAAGCCTAATGGAACAATTGAGACTGTCATCTTTCTTTGCCAGCCGGTGGTGGAGCGCTGTGGCAGATTCTGGGGTTATGGTATAAATCCCATTGCTTTACTGGACATCAGGAACCATTTATGATAAAACACTTCCTTCTTTTATCCTGCTGGCTGTGGTTCCACTTCTCTTTGGTTATTGTTTCAGGTCTGAATCAGCTAAAGAAATGTAGGAGAAGCTTGTTAATTACAATCATTGACAGAACTGTGCAGTGATGATTCAGCATGTCAGTTTGAGTCTTTTACTGTTTGTATGAGGAAGAATGTAATGAACAGAATGTGGAAGTGTTGGACATGTTGTCTTCCCCACAGAAAGTTCTTTTAAGTGGATTATCAGGAAAGATTATTGATGTTTCATTACACAGCGTCTTTCTGTTACGTAATGAATTGTTAAATGTGTAAGTAGTGAAACCACTCTCTCTCTGCTCACCTCCAACCAGAACAACCGAGCCGTGCAGGAAGTCACTGAGCTGTTTCTGAGTGTGTTGTGATGTCAGACAGCAGCGTCTACAGTGAGCAGAAAGGTCATCAAGTGAGAGACCCATAAATCCTTCTGACACTCAAACACTCAGCACATGTTTCTAATCAGCTCGGGTTCAAATAATATTATGGTTGAAGGATCCGGCGTGGCAGTCATTAGCCCTTATCAAAGACTAACGTTACTGTGTGAGTCTCGGGGGCTTACGGCTTTAAAACCAGCGAGAAGAATAATTAGGTCCGTCCACGCTGAGCGGTTCAGGTGGAACGCTTTACGCTTTCTGCTCAAACTAGTATTTTCTACAGGCTGATCAAATATTTCAGTTAAAACGTTGAAGGAAACGTTTTACACACATCTAGAGCTCCTCCAGCTGGATCAGAAGTCCTACAAACACTTAACCAACAACAACAACAACAACAACAACAACCATGAGCCCAAAACCTTTAACAAGTCACTGTATTTGTTCCCTTTTCCTTCCTGCTGCGCGACAAGCAATTATTCCACCACATATATCTCAGTGAGGACTGTTGAAGCCCATCCTGCAGCAGACGAGCTGGCAGCGTGCTGACACTCGCTTCCACAACGGACTCCCTCTTCTCAAATAACTCCAGCTAGTAATTTGCTGGTACATCTTTGGGAACAGCTCACCCAGCCAGAAAAAGCCTTAAATCCTGGAGCTGAAACAAGGATTCAATGCTTAAGAAGAGTTTTTTATTTATTTATTCATTTTATTGTGAGATAGAGGAAATGAGGCTGTTTCAAAGGGAACCTGCACTTCCTGTGTGAGCCGGTCTCTGAGGTTAATTATTACAGTACAGACAGTAATTTGCTCTTTGTATTGGTACTTATCTCCCCTCACAGCTGGTGTGTTTTGCCGAGTGGACGGCCATTAATCAAAGCTTTCTCCTGCAGGAAGTTGGACTATCCATCACCTCCCTGTCCCCCCCCCCCCCCCCCCTCTCTGTTCCCCCTCGGCTACCTCCGTCCCAACAGACACTAAACCTTTTCATTTCAACATGCCCAGCTGCAACCTTGAATTTCATTTCTGCATTTTCCTGCTGTTCTGGGTCGAGTGAATCATGTGTGCAAATTGTAGCGTTTAACAGGAAGTGGCTGTGATGGTTGAGTCGGCTGTTGGTCGGTCGGCTGAAGGGAACGCCATCATTTAACGTCCACTTGACTGACACTGAAATACCTTTTACAGGCGCCACCATTAATCACTGAGCTGGGAAACTTAGCTTCACTCCTCAAAGGCTCCTCAATTAAAACAGGACAGAAACACAGATGATGTAAAGTTGATCATATTATTACATTTATATTTACATCATTTAGTCATTTAGTCATTTAGTCATTCAGCAGACGCTTTTATCCAAAGCAACTTACAGGAGAATAAAAACAAACAATGAAGGTCTAGTGCAGTAAGAGCTGTTAGTGCATCAATAAGTGCTAGTGACGATTCTTTAAGGCAGCTATTCTCAACCTTGGGGTCGGGACCCCAATTGGGGTCGCGAGATGATTTCTGGGGGTCGCCAAATCATTTAGGAAGTCAGCTCTGTCTCCACTGTGTTAATGTGTTCATGTGTTGATGTGTTTTAGTCTTTTTGGTCATTTAATGTCTTTTTTTGGTCATTTTGTGTTTGTTAGTTTTTTTGTCATTTTGTGTCTTTTTTTGATCATTTTGTGGTCAATTTAATTCTTTTTGGGGTAATTTTGTGTCTTTTCTGACAAATCCCAAAGTATCAAGTTGTTACTTTCCAAGGAGTCTCTGGTTGAAGCTGACTGTTCCACACTCAGGAGGTCAGAATGGACCTTTAGACTGATAGCAAAGGACTTAGATGGAAAGGAACAATAAATATTAAAAAAGTATATAAATGCACAGACAGAGAGATGTTTTAGTTGTTGTCTGCTCCATTATTTGTCCAAAATTCGTCGTATCAACTGAGTTTGTCTGATCTGAACTGTGAGATTGTGTTCAGTGAGACAACATGCATGTTAGATTGGGGGTCGCGACTCAAAAAGGTTGAGAACTACTGCTTTAAGGAGGAGAGCTGTGGTGTGGTCTAGGAGAGAAGATGCTCTCTGAAGATCTTCAGGAGGTTCTAAAGGTAGAGAGGAACGTTCCTGCTCAGGTAGAACCGGTCGTGGTTCCACCAGCGGGGAACAAGAACACAAAGAGTCTGATAGTCTCGGACCAACGGGGGGCGGAGCCAGAACCGATCACTGGAAGAGCTCAAAGGTCATGAGTCGTTATTATTTATCAATATTCTCATCTGGACTTTTTAATCCATTGGAGTTGATTTTTGATTGAGTTGTCAGCTGTGCCACAAGTTTAAAATACATATTAATAATGTACAGTATGCTGAGAATGAGGTTCTCAATCTTTTCTCAGCCAAGAACCAATAACAGGACAGAGAATATACAGAGTACCTCAGTACGTCCCTTTGAATAATGTATGATGTAGCCTCTGTTTTAGTCTAAGAACAGCAGAAGGAAAATGTCATGGAAAGATATTAATATATTAAAAATATGTGCAGTTCCTAAGAGTTATAGATTTGTTGTATTTATTATTATTATTATTATTATTATTATCATCATCATTATATATCATTTGTTATAACTATTATAAAATTAAACCATAAAATGTCACTTGAACTATGACGACTTTGGTTAAAAAAAAACATTTTTATATAATTATGATTCAAATTAATGAAAACTTCACAATCCTCTGACAGAGATCCACAACCAGACTCTGAGAATCACTGAACTGAGATATATACAGTAGTACTACTAGTAGTGAGTAGTAGTAGTAGTAGTAGTAGTAATACTGTTTCTGCTGATAATATGAAATAAATCAACATACATTTCACATTAAAGGTAAGTCATGCATGTGCTGCAGGATGAATAAGGTTTTCAAAAAGCTTAAACACTTAATTTTGATTTGCAAAATCTTTCTCCACCATCTGAGTTTTAGAGCTCCTCCACTTCCTTTCAGTGCTGTTGATTGACACTATTGTTCAAAAATGCTGCTCACACAAAGTATTCACTTTTTTTTTTACTATACTTAATTTAGTCACTATTCAGATGTCAGCACACACAAACTGAAAACCTGCTCCGGATCAGCACAGATTGATTAATGTTGCATGTGTCTGATGCCACTTCCTGTTATTAGAAAACACATAAAACTAATGCTGATATGTTAAAATGCCTTTTCTTTTTGACATTTATCTAGTTCTGCCCTTACAGAGTATGAGCTGGTGCAGTGTGCAACAACTGGGACAGACTGCTGCGTCATCAGATTACACCTTGACCTAAAACTCTTTCTCATATTTCTGAGTTTTGGGGGTCAGAATAGCAGGAATGCAGGCTGGTTTGCAAAATGTAAAATCCCTTTCCTTCATATTAAATAGCACGATGGTTCCATTTTATTTACTGCAAAAGAACTTTATGTTAACATGTACTTCATTTCTATTCTTGCAGGTGTTTCAAAATAAAGGATCATAAGAGTTATGCCCTTTTGAGCTACTGGGGAGGCTTTTAATGTGAAACACTGGGGCAGGAAAATGATGTGTTTCAATGATGATGAGCAGTTCTTCATTAATCTATAAAGTGACTGAAATAGTGAATGAAAGCAGCGTTGTTGTTGGAGTGGAACATGTCAAAGTGATCAGTATTATGTATATTACTAATGGATTAACTACTAATGAAATTTACATTTGTCTTAATTTATCAAGGCAAACAATTAAATATGGAGGAAGTTCTGAGTTCCCTTTAACAGTAACTTGATCCTAAAATAAACTATAAAAGAAGGAGAGTAACTCTAAAGGCCTGTCTCTCATGGTGAGGCTACTATTTCTGCACATTGAGGGTTTTTTCATGAGTTTTTGGCCTTTTTTCCTTGCTCCTTGTTTCCATCGACTTCATACAGAACGCCAGTGGCCTGTCCTCGCCATCAGCTCCGCTTTGTTCCCTTCTGCTCTGCCACTCTACAGCAGATCTGTAAAACAGTGGGTGATCTGCCAGCTTGTTCCTCTAAAGACCCTTCAAGTCTTTTGTCTGGATGCAGCTCACAGGCAGACACACACACACACACACACACACACACACACACACACACTCGCACACGCACATGCACACACACAACCCAGGAATCCTCATTAGGTTTATGAGCTGTAACCCTGCTGCATCATAAATAATCCAATCTCCTCAAAACAATGCAGAAGGAGCCTCCTAGGTGTCATGGTGTCTTTGTTTCAGTGTGCAGCCGGATAAAGAAAGCTTGTTAAAAAAAAGATGCGAGGGGAAAAAAATCGAAGCCCATTTTGTGGACGTGGTGTGGAGGATCCAGTACCGGAGGAGGAGGAGGAGGTGGAGGAGGTGGAGGAGGAGGAGGAGGAGGAGGAGGAGGAGGAGGTGCAGTGAGGAGCCGTTCTGCTGCTGATTCTGCTCTTGCCTCAAACCAAAATGCTCTTATTCTATTTTTTGCGTGAGCAGAAGCATAAGAGTTCAAGCTGAGTAAAACAATGATTCAAGGTTGCGGGTGATGAATGAGCGCGTCTGCTCTGATAGCAGAAGGTCGTGTGCAGCGGCCCCCAGCGAGCGTCTGCCATCCAGCACGCAGCGAGGGGCCGCTGGCACGCCACCGCCACCGCCACCACGCTCTCTCTCCACACCGCCACCACGCTCTCTCTCCACACCGCCACCACGCTCTCTCTCCACACCGCCACCACGCTCTCTCTCCACACCGCCACCACGCTCTCTCTCCACACCGCCACCACGCTCTCTCTCCACACCGCCACCACGCTCTCTCTCCACACCGCCACCACGCTCTCTCTCCACACCGCCACCACCACCACGCTCTCTCTCCACACCGCCACCACACTCTCTCTCCACACTACCACCACGCTCTCTCTCCACACTACCACCACGCTCTCTCTCCACACCGCCACCACGCTCTCTCTCCACACCGCCACCACGCTCTCTCTCCACACCGCCACCACGCTCTCTCTCCACACTACCACCACGCTCTCTCTCCACACCGCCACGCTCTCTCTCCACACCGCCACCACGCTCTCTCTCCACACCACCACGCTCTCTCTCCACACCGCCACCACGCTCCCTCTCCACACCGCCACCGCCACCACGCTCTCTCTCCCCACCTCCACCACGCTCCCTCTCCACACCGCCATGCTCTCTCTCCACACCGCCACCACGCTCTCTCTCCACACCGCCACCACGCTCTCTCTCCACACCGCCGCCACGCTCTCTCTCCACACCGCCGCCACGCTCTCTCTCCACACCGCCATGCTCTCTCTCCACACCGCCACCACGCTCTCTCTCCACACCGCCACCACGCTCTCTCTCCACACCGCCGCCACGCTCTCTCTCCACACCGCCGCCACGCTCTCTCTCCACACCGCCGCCACGCTCTCTCTCCACCTCGCCACCACGCTCTCTCTCCACACCGCCACCGCCACCACGCTCTCTCTCCACACCGCCACCGCCACCACGCTCTCTCTCCACACCGCCACCACGCTCTCTCTCCACACCGCCACCGCCACCACGCTCTCTCTCCACACCGCCACCACGCTCTCTCTCCACCTCGCCACCACGCTCTCTCTCCACCTTGCCACGGGCCAGGCTCATTGTTTAGTGCATGCAGCCTGAGGCTGCTGAGGACGGCTCGGCGGCAATTTAGCTTAACTTGTCCAGCAGACGTTGGATTAATATATTTTTTAGGCTTATAGAATGAAAGCAGGATTCAGTGTGTTCATGGTGGAAACTAGCTGGTGGAAACTAGCTGCTCAGATCAAACCAGATGTTTTTAGTGGAGAGATGGACTGATCAGAAACTGCCTTAAAACATGCAAATGCCACAAATAACCACATTAACATAATAAAAGATTGCGGGGAGATAAGTGCACTTCCTCAATTTTTAATTCTGTATTGTTGGCATCACTTCTTACTGTTGGAAATAGCTTTCTTAAGTGACTTGACTTCCTGTATTCATAATGAATGAAGGATGTTTGAATAAATAAACCGTCCTCTCTTTGTAAATTAGGCATTGCTGAGAGTACATTTGTAATAGTTAGTGGATCAATTTGTTAGTTGATTGACAGAAAATGTATTGTCAACAATGTTGATAACGTATAACCCTATTTTTTTAAAGCAAAAATGACAAATCTGTTCTGGTTCCAGCTTGTCAAAGTGAAAATTTGATGCTTTTCTTGTTCTTACACCATGGTCCGGTGAATACTCAGTCCTGATTGGCTGCAGGCTGTCCAGTATTTCCATTCAAACTGCCACAACTCTTTACATATTCACTTCAAATGGTGTATTGTTTGTCCGAAAAAAATCCATATCAAGATGTTTACAGACAAAGACATGTTCTGTTAAATGATATTTATTGTTTGTAAACCAGCTAACAGCTGAGTGCACTAGAAATATCTAGAAATATCTAGAAATATCTAGAAATATCTCGTGCACTCAGCTAGTTCCTCCTATTTACTGCAGAAGTGAACAATGTCTTCATTGTATCAGTTCCTGATATGTGCTGATTGCTCCAGACAGACTGGTCAAACCTTAAGGTGGTAACAGGGAAGTTGTGGCTTGTAAAAAAACTTCAGATTTTGATTTAAAAACTCATGGAAATATAAATTAAAAGTGCAGGTTAATGTCCTTCTGACACTGTTCTTGCCTCCCCATTGTCAGTTAAATCCTGCTAACAGAACATTAAACCTTTAGCATCTGATAGTAAATACATATGTTCAGCTTTAGATGAAATAAGTGATTAGAATAAGTCACATTAGGACATATACACATTGTTATTGTGCACCAGAGGGAACTGAAAGTCACTCAGAACATTTAGTGAAAAAAAAGAGAAACTAATAAAATAGCGGTCAGCAGCTTTAGATATAATAATATATATATATAAACAACTAACCTCAGACGGCTGGACGCTGCTCTGACTCACCAGGATCCTGCTGGTTCAGTGTTGCAACTGTCAATAGGCTTGTGATGTCACAATAATTTAAAAAAATCAACTTATTGAGCTCTGCAAAAGTTGTTGAGGTTATATCAATTTATGGTCGATTATTACCTGTTGTGTTTGTTTACATGTGTCACCAGATATATAAATGACACCAGCATTAACCAACATGAAGCCATTAAAACAGCAAAATTATAGACGAACGCAGTGCAGAAGATTTTTTTGAAAAAAATACTTCAAGCTAATTTCCAGAAATGAAACAAAACATATTTTTTGACGGCTCCTTTGGTTTAGTCTGCTCACACACACACACACACACACACACACACACACACACACACACACACACACACACACACACACACACACACAGTCAAGTTCTGTCTTCTTTTTGACCACAACTTTGCCCAAACTTGAAAAACTGCCTTGTCAGTATGCGAAGGATGCAAAGGAACAACTCATTTTCCACTTTTTCTTTGGTTTTTTATTTTCTTGAAGATGGTTGGTGATTTGTGGTTTAAACAGAATTATGCAGAGTGGTGTGAAATAGTTGTGAAATAGGTTGATAACCTTTAAGAAACAGAAAAACAGGCATTAGTCTTGAAAGCAAAACACTAAACATTTAGCTAAACACACACACACAAACACAAACACATATATAAGTTTATAACTTGTATTATTACGTTATTATAATATCATCAGTGGCATTAAATTGTCTAAAAAGTGACTATTATTGTATTTTTACAAATTCACATTGGTGCAGACATGAATATTTTTATTATCATTTATTAATCACATCTGGTGTGTAAAAGCCTTTCAGGCGCCAAACATCATCATAAAGCATCTTTTACACACGTACATCAAGAGTGGTAAGCAGAAAATAACAGAAATATTGTATTTAATATATTTCCCCTCTATTGTCTCTTCTTTATTCTGAATATTCTGCGTCTCTATCTCCAGTCGTCTCTCCGGGGACGTTCTCTCTGTTTGACAAGTGCTTTACCTCTTGCAGCTTTTCTTCCACACTCGGGTCAGAAGAAGATCAATACTGTGTGTGGATCGGCTCTTATCTCTGTCTGAAGGAGCCTTATCAGCGCCGCTTAAATGGTGTTTCAGGAAAATTCCTTGAAACATAATCCTCCTGGAGACGCAAGACAAAAGAAAAATGGCTCTCTATCCAAAATATCAAGTGTGTCCATGCAAATAACTTCCACTTATCTGCTGGCTGCATATCACAACAATAGAAAATACTATCGCTGGGTGAAGCAGCGGACGGTTTGTTGGCACTGACAAATACCCAGAAAGAGTTAGTTTCTACACGCTGTAGCAGCTGCAGGAACCTGCTGATAAGCTCTGTGTGTTTCTGCAGCTAGAGAGAGCACAGAATAGTTTATTTTATTGATGAAACTGGGAACAAACAGCCAAAATCAATCACAAGCAGCTAAGTTGCTTCCAAAATACAGAGCGAGTAGCTGAGTTGAGCTTTTAGCAAATACAGTAATTACATGTGTGAGTTAACTGTTCAAACACTATGAAGCTCTACAGACAGCAAGGTGCTTTTACACAAAACATACAGCCTTTTTGTCATGCTGCTGCTCAGTGAACACAACATTTCAACATCTGAGATGATGAAAATGTGGCTCTAGACTCTGTTTAAGTACCTAAATACTTTTATTTTCATTTCAGAGGACATAAAACTTAGTGCTCAGAGAGGCAGTGTGTTTCTTTTCCTCCAAAAGCTCCTGAAAGATGCTTTTCATTTCAGAGTAATAGACAGATATTATTTCTGTCAGTTTTAGAATGTTAAGAGGATTTTTTTTTGTTTATCTTCATTTTATTTCCTTTTATCAATTGCAGCCGTTCAGAACATTTCAGAGACTAACAGAGACATAAATGTCTCAGCTTCTTCTTCACTGTTTTATAAATGTCCAGTACACTTCCTGTTCTCAGAAGGAGAAGAAAGTCAATAAATAACACGGAGGAAAAGTGGCCACAAACATGTAAACAAACAAACAAACAAACATTATAATAAATAAATAACAAGCTAAATTAATAACATAATTCATTACTACATGAATAACTAAATAAATAAGTTAATTAACAAGTAAATTAATAAGTAACAAGATAAATTAATAACTACATGAATAAGTTAATAACAAAGTAAATAAATAAATAAATTACTACATTAATTAAAAAAAATATGTAAAAACATGAATTGTAGTTGTGTTTTTCTGTCCATGTAGTTTCTGACCTTCATGCTGTTTGTCTTTGTTAGAGTGAAGATGTTTATGAAACGTTGATCTCAGAGACTCTGGTTTCATATCCAACATGTCGTCTCGCTTTAATATATTGAGACGAGTCGATCCGTTATTCAGAGCGTCACCAGGGAACGACTCACCTTCCTATTGATTAACCGATCAGCCCATATTAATGATTAATACATTATTTGGAAACACCCTCCGATCGGGCTACACATGTTGATAACTGTACTATTAGTTAATTGGGCAAATATTTCATAAATGAAATGAAACTAAATGTAAAATAAAATTTAAAGAAAAGGTGACAAAAACAGTCAGTTTGATTTAATAAAATAGAGAAAAGTAGCATTTTTTTCTTTTTCCCTGTGAATGATTAATAAGTGTATTTCCTAACAGTTTATAAAACATTAAGTTATTCATGTGTGTGTAATCATCAGCTATTGTTTATGATAACAGTTATTTCATATTGTGTTGTCAATCATTCATCATGTGTTTTTACATCAGTTCAGAAGGATTCAGAGGAGAAGCTGCAGTTTATTGTTAAAGAAACAAGAGTGATAACAGTGTTCTCATCTAAAGGTGAAACTATTCCTTTAAACATGTATGATTATATTACAGCACATTATATAAAAATGTGTTTATCAGAGATGGAGACTCGAGTCACTGAGACTTGGAGCTAAACGTGACTTGACCTGAGACATGGAGACTGAGAGACTGTCTTATATGTTGAATACTTGTTTATGGTGTGACTTGACTGTGGCCTGGCCTTATATATTATATATATATTAACTAAGGACCTGACTGGACTTGGTGTAATGACATTTGACTAGTCCAGACTAGAGGGGTTTCCCCCGGAGCTGCTGGAAACAAACTGTGGTGCTTTTTGTCAGATAGTCCGTCTGGTTTCTGCTCAATCAGAGTGATATGATACGTTTTTGTTGTGTTTGATGATAAAAGAGAGGACATGAAGAGTCTTTTAATGCATTTAACTGTTGTAGACGGAGCTAAATGGTTCAGAGTTACAGAGTTAAATGTTATGGACAGAATGATCCGGATTCATCTCACACACAATGAAGAATACATGGCAGAATACACTGTAAAAAAAAATCTGTTTAATTACGGGAAAATACCGGCAGCTGTGGTTGCCAGAACTTCACCGTAAAAAATACAGTGAGTGGGTTTTCTACTGTAAATTTAAATGTAAATATCAGCAAAACAGTAAAAAAAAAAAAAAACAGTAATTTAGACTGAAAGTCCCTTTATTTTTTAAGAGTAATTGTGTCCTTGTGACAATATGGTATTTCTCCATTCATTTTACATGAACATTTTTATATTTTTACAGTAAAACTGTGGGTCTTCTACAATTTTTCAAAAGTTTTGTATTATTCCTTGATTTACAGTAATTAAAAGTGTCTACTATGGTTATGTGCAATTTTTAATTTTACACGCTATTTCTCATGCAATTTAACAGTGTTTTACTGTAATTTCTACAAACATTTTTTACAGTGTAATTAGCTGATACAGTCTTGGTGAAGTGCCAGATATTCTTGTACATTTCTTGAAATATTACCAGAATGTGTCTATTCCTGGTCAACCTGTCCACACAGAGAGACAGCTGCATTAAGTTTGACTCTGAGACATAAAGCTCATAAAGTATTACGTCTGTCCAACAGCAAAACACTGTAGAGTTATAAAAAGGATCCTAACACAAACTGGTGTAAACCAAAGAACCAAACTCTAGTCCGCTACAGACTGGAGGTCTCTGTTAGCTGCAGGGACCAGAGTTTGGTTCTCTGCAGGTGAGAATGTAGTCTGGACCAAACACATTCTGGGTTGAATCTGAGCGGAAATCTAAGAATCGACAGCAGACACATCAGTAGTAGCAGGTCTGAAAACTGGACCGATGTGGTCTAATGATGGAGAGACAGAAAAACAAGAAAGTATTCACATTATTTCTTGACAGAATGGTGAATGAATTAAATCACACAGCTGAACAATGCAGCATAAAAGTGTAAAAACTCTGCAACAATACGTTAAAGTTTTCAGTTCATGTTCTGCCCAGCAGACGAGGATATGTGTTATAATGCTGATGAATCAAAGTTTGAAGGAAATCAAACCAAATAAAGTGCAACAATGTTGCAACTTCACCTCTGAAGTCCACCAGGTCCACCAGACTGGATCTGTCAGAGACCTGGGACCTGCTGGAGACCTGGACCTGATGATTCATGAAGACATTGAACACTCAGAAGTCCGTGTTGGACTCAGAATGTGAATAATAATAATCTGTTAAATTGTTGGACTCAGAAAGTGAATCTAATCTGTTAATAGTCGTTGCTCTTCCTCTGCGTGTCTCCTCCAGGCAGCTCTCTGCCCGCGGCGTCCCGCGGC